>NC_135954.1:41361426-41621426 GCF_053455715.1 Rhinoraja longicauda | reverse complement strand
AGTACCATAGTTAAGAGATGCTGCGTGGAAACAGGCCCTTTGGCCCACCGAGTCCACACCAACCAGCAATCCCTGTACATTAGTTCTATCCTACATACTAGGGACGATTTGCAGAGAGCCAATTAACCTACAAGCCAGCACATCTTGGAATGTGGGAGGAAACCGGAGCACCCAGGGAAAACCCATGTGGTCACAGGGAGAACGTACAAACTCCATAAAAATAGCACCTGCAGTGAGGATTGAACCCAGCTGTCTGGCGCTGTAAGGCAACAACTCTACCGCTGCACCACTGTGAGAATTGGAACATTTCTGGGATAGAATGGTTTTGGCAGTTTTGGGTTTCCACTTTCACATGGGTTCCTGACTTTGTTGGTATGGTTACGAAGGAATGAAAGCAGTTTGGCCTGGGACTGCTGGCATTTTTATTTTTTCCACGGGACAATCAGTTTACATTCATTTTTCTCATCAATAAAAGCAATAACGTGTGAAGGCTTGAGAAATAAGCTGTAAATTGATAGTCACACTGAATTACCTCAGATGTTTTTGACTGTTGATTGAATTAACAGCTGTAAAATGTTGGTACCCTTCCAGACGTGTTTATTCTAGTAACATTTGCTTTTGCTAATCATTAATTTGAGAGTACGTGACATTGATTAAAGCCCTGCTGTTGTAGTTCTCACTACTTGACATTTTCAGATGTATTTTAATGTGACAATGTTTAAAATATGTATCATATTTTATGAATAACGTTACCTTGTTGATCTATCGAATATTTACATGCTTACATATTATTAATCTTTCAGTGTCTCTGTTGTGTCTTCGGGTTTGATGTCCTGATAATAACGACACAATTCAGGTTGTTTCAGTTGCCTTAATTTACTCCTTTATTCAGCTCCTTGCCTGTGTGGCGTAGTGATACTGAAAAGTGCTTACATACCTAATCACAGTGTGTGTGTGTGTGTGGTGAGTGTGCCTGATACAAAGTAGTGCAGGAGGTTGGGACTGCTACAATGAATATGTAGCATATGTAACATCCCCCCTTCTCAAAAGAAAAGAATAAAAGTTAGTGACACTAGAGGATTTCCAGAGCGAGGGTGGCAATCCTGTAGCAGATACCGTGGGATTATTCTGCCCACATTCATGGCATTCTGCTTTCTACTATACTACACAACAAAATATATAATGGCAGCTTGTTTTCTTTCAGGTAGTGCGTAGCCAGTCAAGAGTCATGTCTTGGCGTGACTTGTGACTTGTCCCTTCCAGTGCTAGCGATAACGCGCTGGGGGTAAGATGTTGCTCCTGGATCTAGTAGATCTGGTTGTTGCCTGCAGTGTTGCACTCGATGTATTGGTGACTTGTTGAGTCGTTTCCTGGCCATTGGTTGGTGCTGGTTGACTATATAACTCACTGGTAGCAGTTTGTGAGAATGTGTTGTCATCAATGGCAGGTGTTGCTGCTGCTGTGGGTGGTGTCCTAGGAGTTGCTGGTGTTGTCTCTCTCATGGAGGCATCAGCATCAGAATTAGTCTCCAGTCATTTCGATGGCGTGGGTTCGAATCCCACCGCTGCCACCATGTTGTGTCTTCGGGTTTGATGTCCTGATAATAACGACACAATTCAGGTTGTTTCAGTTGCCTTAATTTACTCCTTTATTCAGCTCCTTGCCTGTGTGGCGTAGTGATACTGAAAAGTGCTTACATACCTAATCACAGTGTGTGTGTGTGTGTGGTGAGTGTGCCTGATACAAAGTAGTGCAGGAGGTTGGGACTGCTACAATGAATATGTAGCATATGTAACAGTCTCATCTACAGTATTGCACAATATTGGCAAAATTGAGAAAAGAATGTGCATGTATGGAAAAGAAAATGCTCGATTGTTTTATTCCTTCAATGCAAAGGGTTCTTGATGATGTTGTTTTTGAGCTGCACAGTTTGGCTTCTGTTTGAAACTATAATTAGCAGGATGGCTTGATCTGTGACTCTTGATCAGTACATATGATGGTTCAGGATATGGCATGTAAATTTACCACCTGCTGAAAATCCATCTCCTAAGCGGTAGAATTGAATGCTTAGAAATTCATCCCTGGTTGGTTAAAAACACAAGCATTTTAACTAAATAGAAATAAATGAAACTGAAGTTTTGAGACAGATTTCAATGTCCCTTCTGCAACACTTCATGTCTCAGGGTCAAGGATGTCTTGCAACTGGAGAGCCCTGTGTGGGATTTGCAGACTGCTATCAGTGGGGCAGGTGAGTGGGTGGGTGCGTGGGATGGTGCCTGCTTCGTCCACTATTTGGGCATGATGTCTCCGTACTCCTTTTGAGCACCTCCGTACTCAAGGTGCTCACCGCCTTCCCAGGTGCTCCTCTGTTTTGTGAGATAACAGGCCAGCGATTTCCATAAATTGGTGTGAATGTTATATGTGGATATTTCTGAGATGTGGCGAGAGTCACAGAACAGGGCATGTGGACAATATGGCCCATTCACTGGAGCTATTTGAATGGGATCAGTCTCAGGCACTGACATTGGTTCCCCTATGTGTAAGAAAGAACTGCAGATGCTGGTTTACACCGAAGATAGACACAAAATGCTGGAGTAACACACCGAGTGACGTTTTGGGTCGAGACCCTTCATCTGATTGGTTCCCCTATCCTGCCAGTAGATTTAGATGATTAACCTAATTTCATTTGGAAACTTGCAGCATTGCAGGCATGATGATTTGAAGTGCTGGAGTAAAGGTACAGACGTTGGTGCAACAAATCCATTGTTGCTAGATCGCTGCATCCACTGTGACTGGGCTTGTGATGTACCCATCCATCAGAATGGTAAGAGATAATTGGGCTGGGTTAGTGGTTTCCCAGGCCGGTCAAATGTTAGAAGCATCCCTCCATAGGTCCTCTTAGTTGATGGAGTCAATGGCTTTTGTGTGGTTGAAAAAGATCACATAACTGTTGCATTATCGATTTTTTTTCATTGATTTATTGTGTAATGATCATGTCCATTGTACCTCATCATGAGCAAAATCTGCATTACCACTCTGGGAGTCGTTCTTTGGTCCAAAGGGGGAGATGGCTGAAGAGAACACTGCCAATGGCTTTTCTGTTGCACAGTAGGGAAACCCTGATGTAATTACTGTTGTTGGGCCTTTCTCCTTACTTGAGGATGAGCAGAGTTGCAGAGAGAGCGTAAACCACACTGCTGAAACAAAGCAGCACATTTAGTGCCACCAAATGTGGTGCTAAATGTGCTGCTTATGTAGCAGCTGTGCGGTGGCCTCTGACTTGAGGATGAATTCCCAGAGCGGCCGGTTCCTCTTGTGGGATCAGGAGAAGGAGCGGCACGGTGGCGGCACGGTGGCGCAGCATTAGAGTTGTTGCCTAACAGCACTTGCAGCGCCGGAAACTCGGTTCGATACCGACTGCAGGTGCTGTCTGTACGGAGTTTGTACGTTCTCCCTGTGACTGCGTGGGTTTTCTCCAAGATCTTTGGTTTCCTCCCACACACCATAGACATACAGGTATGCAGGTAAATTGGCTTGGTATAAATGTAAAATTGTCCTTAGAGTGTGTAGTATAGTGTAAATGTGCAGGGATCGCTGGTCGGCGCGGACCCAGTGGGCCGAAGGGCCTGTTTCCGCGCTGTATATCTAAATTCTTAAAATTTGTGGTGCTTTTAGAATGTTTAAAAACCTCACCTTCCTACCTGACACATTTTATTGATCAAAATATGTCCATTGGACTCTAAAGTTAACATGCACGAGGCTCTGCACTTAGAAATATACTCAGCTGCTTAAGAACAGTAACCAATGAAAACTGGCAAATTCCAATAGTAATTTTTGAAGCAGATTTTATTTGTATAATTGCAGCTTTCCCATGAACAAGTTGGATTACATTTGCCCTTTAGGGGTTAATTATTTTTTTAAGAAGTTGAGGTCTTGAGATTGTTTGGCACACTATTCACTGAAGTTTATAAAAGCAGTAAGTATGTGTAATGGAGACGCAAGGAACCACCGATACTGGAACCTTGAGTAGAACACAAAGTGCTGGAGTAACTCAGCGGGTCAGGCAGCATCTCTGGAGGTCACGGATAAGGAAAGTTTTGGTTGGGACTTCTTCAGACTGATTTATTGTGCAGATGGAGAAAGCTGGAAGAGAGGTGGGGGCCGGACAAAGCCTGGCAAGTGAACAAAGGTAAAAAGAAGACAGGGAGACCAAAGGCTGTTTGTTCAGGAGCCTCTTTAACTTGCTGGATAAGTTCAATCTGCTCCTATTTCTCGCCTTCATGCTGGGATCTCAAATCTACCTTTCCGCTAATTCTGGGATTTGCTGACTATCCACTCAATCCTGGACACCAGACATCTAATACTATAGAGGGCTTTGCAAACCCAATTCAATTGCACCCCCAGAGAGGTGCAATGAATAACTGAGTAACAGTGCAATTAACAGTTGAATGAAAATAGTAACTAACCTAAAGTTCCACAGACATAATTTAATGGTATGATTTCAATGTTTCAAAGAAATATGAAATAGGAGAATCTAGAACCAGAAGGCATAGCCTCAGGATAAAAGGGCTTACCTTTAGAAAGGAGAGGAGGAGGAATTTATGTAGTGAGAGGGTGGTGAATCTGTGGAATTCATTGCCACAGATGGCTGTGAAGGCCAAGTCATTAGGTATTTTTAAGCTGGGGATTGACACATACTTGATTAGTAAGGATGTAAAGGGTTATGGGGAGAAGGCAGGAGAAAGGGGTTGAGAGGGAAAGGTAGATCAGCCATGATTGAATGGTGGAATATTCTTGATGGGCTGAATGGCCTACTTCTTCTCCTATGAATTATGAACTTATGAAGTACAACATTTATTTATGTACTTTAAGCTGTTTCTCCCCTGGAAGTGAGTATGCCGACTGAGTTTTAAAAATTGCTGCAATTTAATTAAAGTAAATATTACTTTTCTACATGTTTTGTTTCCCGGAGTTCCCTTCAACTAGGTCACAATTCTTTTGAAGTTTATCCCATGGTGTAGGTGGGGTGCAATTCATTAAATCTGTCTTTAAATATAATGAGTTAATTTTAAACTTCAAATTTGGGTAATTCAATTTACCAAAAAAAAACCTCAAACCAAAACCCAACTTCTGGTTTTGACAGCACCTTGACTAGTGATTGACATCCAAACCATTTACGTGAAGTGGGTCACTTATTTAAATGGTTCTATATAGTTCACTTATGATACTGTGAGGTTCTGTTTCTTCAGGCAAGACTAAGCTAATGAGCAGCCACAGCATTCTGGACTGTGCAACCTGACAAGTTTAAATATTGAATTTTTGGACCAGTATTTACTTGCCAATAGTTTCAATTTTGGGTGGTAATTGGTTTATGTTGTATAGTGAGTTAATTTCTGGTTGCCGTTTTTTTGTCAAAGAATTTTCACCACTTGGAATTTTCACCACTGACTGACAGAGTTTATTTCCTGTCAGGTGGAGAAGCCTTTGGACAAGGCCTCACCCAAGAGTAATAGATTTAGAGGTGGGGAATTGGGTCCACCATGCTCCAGAGTTAAAGAGGGGGCAGTATTCAAGTGAAGGGTAGTTCCGAGACTGTCAAATCAGAGACAGGAGAAGGGCGCTGGAGGAAGCCCTTCAACTGTAAAGTTTGATGTGAGATAAAATTAAAAGCAGGCAACCTCATTAAACAATTTAAATTAGTGACTCATTTCACATGAACGGGTCGGATGTCATTCACTCGTCGAGTGCTGTTAAAACCAGAAGTAGGCAGCTTGGGTTTCGGTTTGAGATTTCCTTTGACATCCTGCATAATCCAAATTGTGGATTTAAAACGTAACTCATTAATTCAACCAAAAACTAACAAGATTTGCATGAATTTAAAATCATCTTCAAATTATTCTAAACTAGGTTTTCTTGTTTATTGTTTCTATCTGATTTCCACAAACAGCTGGGAGATTGCCTAAAAGATGGAACTAATAAGCTCTGCCTGTCACTGGACAGAAATGCCCAGCAGGGTCCTCTCTTCCTATCTTTTGGCCCAGTAACAGTTGGTTATTGCTCTGGTGAAGGTGTTTTAACTGCATAACTTTAACAGTAAATCACTTTACATCTACAGTAAAAGTAATTGTCCTTCCCTTATATATATATTTAGTTCTAAACATCTGCATAATGAAGCTTAAGGCATGCCTGATGTATTTTCCTATGACCTTAGTAGCAACAGTGCACAGAAAATGTGCATATATTTTTCCATGAGCTTGCGAGTCTTGTGATTACATGCCCAACAACAGTGTATCGCGCTCATTTTTAATTTGCTCATTGGAAATTCAATTGATTCTGTCCATATTCCTTATATTTGACCATTGAATATATTGGGCAGAACTAACGTGGTTCTGAAAAAATGTCTTCAGCCGCAATTCATAATTTGAATATCACTGTACCTTAATTGGTACACATGACAATAAAAGACCTTTGAAACCTTTGAAATACCAATTTCTCATCTTTCCACAGATACTCTGACCTGCTGTGTTTCCAGTGTTTTCTGTTTTTGTTTCAGATTTCCAGCAACTACAGATTTATTTATTTTAACTTGTACTTTGAAGTTTTAGTCTTGGACATAACCCAAACCAAATATTTTTCCACACCTTAACTTCAGTATTCCCTTGATAATTCCCATCGGCTCTTCAGATGATACAGAAGCGTTATTATGAGTGAGAAGTTCCTAGTTTTTATGTGCAGCTTCATGATGGGAGACAGGGGGCCTCTGAATTTCTGACTTGGATGTTCAAAATAGCAACAATTAGTATTTATATATTCCTTTCAACCTTGTAAATTATCCTAAGCACTTTGCCGGATCTTTACCAACCAAAATTGACTTGCATATCAGGATGAATGAGTAATAGCTTGGTTTAAAGGGGTAGGATTTAAGGAGAGTTGTATTGGAGAAAAGAATGATTTAAAGAGGGAATGTGAAGGTCAGAGCCCAGGCAGCCATATTTGGAGCAACCTGGAGGGTTTTAAAGCTGAAGGAGGTTAGAGGTAATGAGAGCCAAGGTCATGGAGGGTAAAAGCAAGGATGGAAATTTAGTTAAGGAATGGTGGGCAAAGTAGGTTGGCAATCACAAAGGCAATGCGTGATTGTATTTTGGTAGAGTTATGTAGGCAGCAGAGTTTCAGATGGGCTCAAGTTCATAGGGAAAAAAACTCAATAAGTGCTGGAGTAAATTAGCAGGTCAGGCAGAATCTCTGGAAGACATCGACAGATGATGTGTCGGGTCTGGATCACTCTCCTCAGGTTTATGGAAGGTGGAAGGGTCAGAGGTAGCAGTCAAATCCAGAGATGATAAAGTCATAGACAATGGTTTCCGTGATAGTTAAGCTGAGACGATAATGTTTTGGGGCACAGACATAAGTTGAAAGTACATCCCACAGTCATATTTGCCATTGGATAATAGGTTGAAATAAAATAGATATGCATCTATATCACATGGTTTATATTTGATTCCATTAAAGTAATAAAGCACTTCAATAATCAATGTGTGAAATCAAGTATGCTAATTAGTGTAGAATGATGGGAAAGTGCTGCTATTGCTAATTTTACCAAGCTTAACACTTTGAGACAACTTAATATTAATTTCTTTGCAAATTTTAGAAAGGAGTGTTTCTCTCAAACCTTTAAAGTGTTTTAAACAGAACATTAGAATGTAGAGGTGTTTAAAGACTTGCCAACTGCAAATGTTCTACAGTAAATGTCCACCTTTGTAATTTCTCGCACAAGGTCATGGAATTGAGCGATATGCTCCATTATTTTTTTATATGTAATGCGTACACACATGTCAAGGATTCTTAATCCTTAATGATAAAAAAATATTAGTATCTTGATATTGTGATATTAATATCTTGATGTCTGAGTTAATATTAATATCTGAATGTCTGATGTTGGTGGTGGGAGGCTGAGACAAGCTTCTGTAGCATAATCTGGTAAACTGGAGACTTCTTGAGAGATTTGCTTTGTGGCTCTCCAACTCTGGATTGGTGCATCATCAGATATCCCACCCCTGCTTCTGCTAGATTCACAAAGTAATTGTAAATGTATCTATTTATGTGGTGATCTGTTTGCATTCCTCTCTCAGTGGACAGTTAAAATTATATTGTGGATCTTGACTTCATAGGATCAAGGTCTGCATGGATTCCCAGATTTCCTCAACACACAGATGACTGAATCTAGCAATTAGCCTTGTGATTCTAAATATACCACAGTTTTCTGCTTGATGCAGGTGTAGGGTCCCATGGCGAAAGGAAATGGTTGAAAGTTTTTTATGTTTTCTCTTTTCGACATGTAGAAAATAAAAGCAACTACCGTGAGGCCAACTGTTTAGTGCCAGTTACCACATTTTAATCAGTCTTAGAAACTTGCTTTTATTTCAGCACTGTTCTGGCTGCCAGACATCTCTTTTTTCTTGTGGCCGCAATGCCATAATTCAATATGGCTTCTGTCCATTTCTCTTAATTTGCATTACTGTAAAATGTATACAATTTGCTTTTTTAATAAGAGGGTTGGATGAGACCATTGAAACAACATCTTTGCTAATGCTAAAATTTAATGTTTATTTATCAAACCACTACTTATTGAGGTCTGTATTTTCTATTTGTTCACAGTTGAGATTGTCCAGAATGCTCTCAATTTGGATCAGGCCTTATGGTGACCACCACACTCACCCTGCAGACACACTGCAATGCTGCCAGCAGACACATTTGCAAACATTTGAAACGTTTAAATTATTTTTTAAATCTTAAAAAAATTCAATACACAATTTAAAAACATTAAAATACTGTAAAGTAAAATAAACACCTTGGTCATGCTTGATGCACCAGCAATGGCGGGCATAAAGTTGAGGGGGCCAAGACAACCTTATTCAGCTGCTGGAGTTCAGTACTGAGATCAAAGGTAAAGCAGAAGCAAGCATTTGACCTCCTGAATATTCCCAATATTCACATGCCATCATGTGTTGGCACGGAAATTTGTAACATATTCCTGCGTGCATTGCAGAGTTTTAGTGGTTTTACATGGTAACATTGAATTATAATACATTATATTGGAAAGGCTAGATGTATGTTGGAGTGAAGGAAGTGTTTTCCTAAAACTGAACTTCCAAAAGGAAGGGAATGAATGGTTCACCACCTTTTAAAGGATTGTATATTTGGACTAAATATAAAACAACTCCTTCGTTGAAATGTGTGGCTTAATTGGAACTACTTAATTTGAACGATTGCATTATTCGGTGTCATACTTCATTGCCTAGTGATGCCCTGACCAATGAAACCTGGTACTTAATTTCAATTCATTAACTTCTGTGATCCATTTAAATCATAATTTTTATAGGTTAAATACCTTGCACCCTGCTTAAAGGCTGTCATGAAATTAAAGATTACTGCTCCTCTTTTATTTATGAGAACAACTCTGGATATACTTGTTGGTCTGGAAGTTCAACATGCATATAAACTGCAGTGAAGTGGGGCTGTGTGCCTGTTTGACAATGGGGAGTAACCCTTGTTTACTCTTTTATAAGTGGCATTCCACAATGATTAAATCTTTGGAGTCGTGGGTTAGGTACAAGATAACCTGAATGTAATGCTATCGTGGCTGGATCTCCAAAATGGCAGCTGCGAATGGAATCTTAGCCAGAAACGGATGGGAGCAGCTGGGGTGGATGGTCATGAGGTGTGCTGAGACAGATCTGAGAGCCAGCACCTGCATCTCTGATGCAGAATTGAAAATTGAGATAGTATAGCTAGAGATTATCTTGGGGACCACCAGATATATAGTTGTGTGCCTCTTTTGATAATGCTCAGAAATTTGGTCCATGATTACATTCTATCCACTGCTATGTTGTGTGATGAATAGGGCACATTTAAGTGTGCAATTCAAAGTTGCATTTCTATGAAGTCCTGCTTTTGGCAGAAATTTCACATCTCAGTTCGTTGGCGTAGTGCATCAGCTGCAATATGCAGTGCTGTGGAGTTTCTAGGCTATTTTCTTTAATAAGCAACAGTACCGTGATTTCTTTCTCTGATTTAGCCTTATTGTTATCTTCCAATCTTGATGCTCTCTGTAGCTTGTGGAGAGTGGGAGTGGGACTGGGGAGGGGGACAGTGGGGGTGGGGGGGTTGGTGGTGGGGGGAAGAGAGAGTGGGGGAAAGGGGGGTGGTGGGGAAAGGGGGGTGGTGGGGAAAGGGGGGGGTGGGGGACAGTAAGAGTGGGGCTGGGGGAGGAGAGAATGGGGGGTTGGGGGGAAGAGAGAGTGGGGGAAAGGGGTGGTGGGGAAAGGGGGGTGGGGGAGAGAGAGTGGTGGTGGGGGAGGAGTTAATGGGGGGGTGAGGGGAGGAGAGTGGGGAAAAGGGGGTGGGGGAGAGTGAGAGTCGGGGTGGGGGAGGAGAGAGTGGGCTCCTCAGTCACACCCTCTCTCCTTCCTTGCCCCCCCTCTACGAGGAATGGGCCCAACGGGCCCAATTTGTCTAGTGTATATTTGTATGTATTTCTGAGATTGTGATGGAACTACAGCCAAAACGGTAAACGATAGCGCTACAATTTTAGCACCACCTTAATCACCATTGTCCTGGCGATTGCCAATGAAACGTTTTATTTAAATTGGCCTTATATTTTTAAAGTTAGAGAGATTTTAAAGTTTAAAATTTACCTTTCTAATCGATTTCTTAAATGTCCTCAGCATGTGACGTAACAATGGGACACGCACGACTTTAATTGCGCCCCTCCCCCGAGGAGCGCGGCGCCACAGACAAGGCCAAAAGAGATGGTCGTCCACCCCGTCGACTGATCATTCCCCTCAGTCTCCTCAAGCGCCCGCTTCAACCAACGGTGTCGTCGAGTCCCCGCTCCCGCCCGGGCCCAGTGCCCCACACCATCACCGGAATACAACCCGCTGTGGACGGCAGCTTCCCATCCTCCTCCCGCATCTCCTCCAGCGGCCGCTTCAACCCACGGCGTCGTCGACGTTGGCCGTTTCAACCGGCGGCGTCATTGACGACTCCACAAAATGGCGGCCGCTCTCCTTCTTCTCCAACTCTTCCCGATCTGCCATCTTGTGCGCGCCTCCCATCGCCACGCTGCCCGCCGGGAGATGTAGTCCCAGCTCCTGCCAGGCCCCAGCTGCCGCCGCTCGCTGACAATCAGCGCTGCATGCACAGGGCACTGATTGCGTGACCAACGGGTCCACGGAGTGGAGTGGGTGTGGGGGCCAAGTGGAGGGGAGGGGAGAGTGGGGGGAGGGGAGAGTAGGGGAGGGGAGGGGGGAGTGAGGGGAGGGGAGAGTGGGGGATGAGGGAGGGGAGAGGTGAGGGGCGGGGATGGGGGGAGGGGGAGGGGCGGGGTGAGTGGTGGTGGGGGCAGGGATGGGGGGAGTGAAAGGGGGGAGGGGAGGGGAGGGGCGAGTGGAGGTGGGGGCAGGGATGGGGGAGTAGGGGGGATAAGGGTGATTGAGTGGGGGGTGAGGGTGCTAGACTAATACAAGAGAGGCTTTGGGTCCACGGCTCACTCTGGCTGCAGCGCTGGCGCCACGGGGCCAAGGTCAGTGAAACCCTCTCCCCTTCCCTGACCCCCCTCTACGAGGAATTGGCCCCACGGGTCCACTTGGTCTAATATCCCTCTAAACCTTTCCTATCTATGTATATGTCCAAAGGTTTTTTTTAATGTTCTTATTGTACGTGCCTCAACTACCTCCTCTGGCAGCCCGTTCCACATACCCACTGACCTCTGTGAAAAAACTGCACCTCAGGTTCCTATTAAATCTTACTCCTCTCACCTTAAATCTTTCCTTGGAAAAATACTCTGTACTTTCACCCATTCTATTCCCCTCATGATTTTATACACCTCTATTAAAGATCACCCTTCAGCCTCCTGTGCTCCAAGAAATAAAATCCTAACCTGCCCATCTCTCGTCGTCTTTGCACCCTTTCCAGCTTAATAGCATCTTTCCAATAGCAGAGTGACCAATAATGAAAACAATATTCTATGTGTGGCCTCACCAACATCCTACTACTGTACTACTACTACCGTACTACTGTAACATGACTTCTGTACTAATTTCCAGACTAATGAGGTCAGTGTGCCAAAAGCCTTCTTCACCAACTTGTCTACCTGTGATGCTTTCACGGAATGATGTACTTGTACTCCTGAATCTCTATTCAGTGTAATTCCAGTACACTCCCCTGGACCCTACCATTCACCATGAAGTTCCTGTCCTAATTTGACTTCTCTAAATACAACACCACCACCACTCACAGTTATCTCAGTTAAACTCCATTAGCCATTCTCCGGCCCACTTGCCCAGCTGATCAAGATCCTGCTGTAATTCTTGATAACCATCTTCACTGTCTATGATACCAGCTATTTTAGTCATTTGCAAACTTACTAATCCTGTCTTGTACATTCTCAACCAAATCATTGATATTGCCCAATTTAGGCTCTGTCTTTCCTATCCATAATCCCGTGCAAACGCCTTTTTAACATTTTAATTATATCTGCCTCCATCACCTCTCTAGCGGTTCATTCTAGATATCCACACTCCTCGGTGTGAAATACATACCCAATAGATCTCTTTCAAATTTCTCCCTTTAAACCTGTGTCCTGTGAAAAACATTCTGGCTCTCTATCTATCTATGCCCCTCATAATTTTTAGGTGAATATGAGGGAAAGAAAATCAAACCGTGATAGCTAATAACTTACAGAAACACCTGGAATATGTAAATGACAATGCATTTTTTTTGAAAAATGTAGCTGTGTCACTTTTGACACAACGGAATTTAAACATAAATCTGACAATTCCAAGGCGCTAGAGGTTTGAGGGTGTCAGTTGAACAGTTTCAGCTGTGGAGAAGAATATAGACAGCAGGGCTTTGGATGAGCTGATGTTGGTGGAGGGTGCAGTTCAAAAGACCAGGAAGGAAAACCTTTAGACAAATTACTTAGGAAGTGACAAGATCACGAGTGAAGAATTCAGAAGAACATGGAGTGCAGTTGGCTGTATAATGGAAGTATAGATAATTGCCTTTTGTAACGGAAAATAAATCGGGTCAGTGGCTCTGTTTCGGCTTAAATAGGATGTTGAGCTGACAAACAATCTGGAGAATACAATAATTAATTAGGGCATGGTTTGTGGCTTGAACTGAAAGTGAAATTTCAGAATTTAATTGGAGGATATTGTAGTTTATCCACTTCATGATACTGAATCATAGTTATACCTCAGTGAAACAGCCCCTTCAGCCCAACGCGTGCATACCGACCAAGATGCCCCATCTAAGCTAGTTTAATTTACTCACATTTGGCCCATATTCCTTGAAACCTTTCTTATCATGTACCTGTCCAGATGTCTTTTAAATGTTGTTATTGTACCTGCCTCAACTATTGGATTTAAAAACATTGCGACAGTGGAATGTTTACGATGGAAGCTGCAGAGATAGAGGTGGGCTTGCGAGGCATACAGGTTCAAGCTGACTCCTTGACTGTGGGTATTTATGCACATTTGCAATATGTATCAAGTTTCAAGATATAGGTAAAATTAAATAAGACTCCAGAAGTAATTGTGTGAGATCAAGAAAGGAAACCATTTCTGAAGTGTTCGTGATATGATAGACTGGGTCAGAATGCAATCAAGTGAGGGCCAAAACATTTGAGGTGGTCAATGGAAAGAACAATGAAGAATAGAGTCATGATTGCAGAAGTGTTGTTAGTTCATGTAGACTCTTATTACCAGACCATTTCATTACTGATGTACGGAAATTATTCGAGTCATCTACTCCTCAGGAACTTCTGTCGTGTAACAATGTTCTCAAGGTGAATTAGTAGGCAAGCACTCAACTGGGGAATCAGTCCTCATAAATTAAACTGATCAGGTAAAGACTGCATCCTCTTAAAAACGTCCATTGTTTACAATTGAGTAAGCCTTTCTGTATTTCTATTTGCACATAATTCTGTATATGCAGGCTGATGTAGATAATGAAAGGTTTACTAAACTTCCAATATATTCATTTTAAATTAATCGTGAGCCAAGATGTGTTTCAAATTACTGGGTGATAGAATGTGGTAATTGGCTAGGTAGCTTTAAGTGGCAGCATATAAATGTTTTAGAAATTTGCTGTCAAAATGGCAGCAAGATTAAAAACTACTTATGATTCATTATTGCATTAGAGTGATTTCAGAAAGGTCAGGATAATGAAGATTGAGCAATTTTGTTCCTGCAGTTCAGTCATTCAAAGGCTTATGTCTTTTAATACGTAACCCAATGCATTGTATTTCAGATTTGAGTACTTGATATTTTATCAAATTGGAATAAATATTGGATGTAAAAAGACTGAAAATGGGATAAATGGATTAAAAGCTGTGATTGTAACGGTGACAAATATCGTCCTTCCAGTTTTCGAGGATGTGCCAGGACTCAAGGGCCTGAGCTAGATGGAAAGATTGGGCAGGCTAGGACTTCCTTGGAGTACAGGAGGCTGAGGGGTGAACATAGAGTTCTATAAAATCATGAGGGGAATAGATAAGGTGAATGCAGAGTCTTTTACCCAGAGTAGGGGAATCAAGAACTAGAGGACATAAGTTTAAGGTGAGAGGGAAAGATTTAATAGGAACCTGAGGGGCAACTTTTTGACTCAGAGTGTAATGAATATTTGGAACAAGCTGCCAGATGAGGTGGTTGAGGCAGGTACGATAAAGCATTTAAAAGAAATCTGGACAGGTACACAGATAGGAAAGATTTAGAAGGATATGAGCCAAATGGGGGCAAATGGGATTAGCTTAGATGGGGCATCGTGGTCAGCTTGGATGAGCTGAGCCAAAGTGCCTGTTTCTGTACCTTATGACTCTAGGTATCAGTATAGGTCTGTATTATGAAACTGCAGATGCTGGTTTAAATCGAAGATAGACACAAAATGCTGGAGTAACTCAGCGGGACTGGCAGCATCTATGGAGTATTTTATGCCACAGATTATGAACAGAAGCATTTCCCACGCCTTCTTTACCACCTTTTGTAACCTGTGCTATTAACTTAAGGGATCTTTGGATGTATGTAAATGACCCTGGGTAGCCACAAAAATGCTGGAGTAACTCAGCGGGTCAGGCAGCATTTCAGGAGAGAAGGAATGGGTGACGTTTCGGGTCGAGACCCTTCTTCAGACTGGTGTCAGGGGAGGGGGCAGAACAAAGATAGGATGTAGTCGGAGACAGGAAGACTAGTAGGAGAACTGGGAAAGAAGAGGGGATAGAGAGGGGAAGCAGGGACTACCTGAAGTGGGACAAGTCAATGTTCAAACCACTGGGGTGTAAACTGCCCAAGCGAAATATGAGGTGCTGTTTCTCCAATTTGCGCTGGGCCTCACTCTGACCATGGAGCAGGCCCAGGACAGAAAGGTCAGATTGGGAATGGGAGGGGGAGTTGAAGTGCTGAGCCACCGGGAGATCAGGTTGGTTGAGACGGACTGAGCGGAGATGTTCATGGGGAACTGCATTTGCTGCTTAATACCCAAAAGGACACAAAAAGACAAGAAAAAGACATTGCCAATGGCAGAGCATCGGTATGTTTGGAGTGCCATTCAAGCAGGCTGATTTGTCCAGGATGGTGCAGAGCTTCTTGAGACTTAGTGGCACAGCATTTGTCCAGGCAGGTGGAGTTTTCCATTACCTTCCTGTATTGTGCCTTGGAGACAATGGAACTACAAACTCCGTACAGACAGCACACGTAGTCAGGATCAAACCCGGGTCTCTGGCACAGTAAGGCAGTGACTCTACTGGTGTGCCACCATGTACCCCATAATTGAGGGCTGTCACACTCACCACAGCTCTGGAATTTAGCTGTTAGTTCCATGATGGGATCAAGGCTTATATGAAATCTGGAGTTTTTTGGTCCTGGCAAAAAAAATTGTATCAACAACTTTCTTGTTAACTTGAGCTCTTGGCAGAAAAAAAAAATCCTTTTTCTACACAAACCAAACATAGGCAAGTAAGTGTCTGAATTAATTAAGATAATTGTCACAAATGCAATCACGACACTGCAGAAGTATTTTTTCTGACATGAAGTCACTTTGTCTTACAACAATGCTCTTTGACATTAAGAGTTTCACAATTTTTCATTTTTCTGCTCTCCAGGCATTTTCTTTGTGATCTTGGTGTCATCTGGCATCATCAGTACTGCGGTTTTTGTTTTCATACTGTCAACTTTTATTTCCACACAGGATTACAAATCACATTGGTGCAAGGGTTAAGGTAATTAAATGTTTAGAGAGGTTGATTTGGCGCTAATCAACTCTTGCCCCAAAAACGACCTCAACAGATCTACTGCAGATGTTACCTCACTGGTTCTCCATTCTGCTTTGGATGATCTGGATAACGGGAACACATATGTCAGGCTGCTGTTCATTGACTACAGCTTGGGGTTCATCTATTATCTTCTCCAAAATCATTACCACGCTCCAAGACCTGGGCCTCTCTACCTTCCTTTGCAAATAGATCCTCGACATCCTCATCGACAGACCTTGCTCAGTGTAGATCAGTAACAACATCTTCTCACTAACCAGCAATAGAGATGCACCTTAATGCTACTTGATTTGCCCCCTGCTCTATTTTCTCTTTACACTCATAACTGTGAGTCCAAGCACAGCTCCAATGCCATCAATAAATTCACCAATTAGATCACTGTTATTTGGTGCATCACAATGGTGATAGGTCAGTGTGCAGAGAAGCGATACAACGCCTGGTTGAATGGTGTCGCAATAACAATCTCTTGTTGAACATCAACAAAACCTAGGAACTGATCAATGACAACAATCATAGACAGGACTTGACCATCAGGCACTAATTGATTCTAATCCTACAGACAAATCCACTTTTATTCTCGCCACATTCCCATCAACTTTACCAGATTTTAGAACTCACCTGCACACGAGGGGTAATACACATGGTTAGTTAACCTGCCAATCTGCAAATCTTTGGGAAGTGAGACGAAAACGAAGAATGTGCGAACTCCACACATGTAACACTAGAGGCTAGGACAGAATTCTTTAGTTTTTGTTTTTTAGTTTTAGAGAGACAGGGCGGAAACAGGCCCTTCAGCCCATCGAGTCCGCACCGACCAGCAATTCCCGTACATTGTGTCCTACACAAACTAGGGATAATTTACACATACACCGCCAAATAACCTACATCCCTTTACGTCTTTGGAGTGTGGGAGGAAACCAAAGATCTCTGAGAAAACCCACGCGGTCATGGGGAGAACGTACAAACACCGTACAGAGAGAACCAGTAGTCGGAATCGAACCCGGGTCTACGGCACAGCAAGCACTGTAAGGCATAAACTCTACCGCTGCACCACCGTGCCGCACTTCATTAGCAAACTCTGTTTGGAGTTTAACAAACTCTGTTTGGAGTTTAGCAAACTCTGTTTGCTAAAACTAACAGTCGTCTGTAACCTTTCGTTATTCCGCAAAATTACAATTGACTTGATGGAATATCTTTGGCTGGGGATTTGGTACAGCGAGGGAGGCTTCATCCTCATCGTTCTTCAACTTTGATGAAAGAGTCCAGAAAACACAGTTTATGCAATTTTTTTGTGCGTCAGGAGCTCTTCTCTCAGCGTAGACAGCAGGAGAATCCCTGCAGAGGCGGATCCCACTGGACTTTTCCTCAACGCCTCAATTTCATAGAAACATGGAAAATAGGTGCAGGAATAGGCCATTCGGCCCTTCGAGCCAACACCACCATTCAATATGATCATGGCTGATCATCCAGAATCAGTACCCTGTTCCTGCTTTCTCCCCATATCCTTTGATTCCGTTAGCCCGAAGAGCTAAATCTAACTCCCTCTTGAAAACATCTAGTGAATTGGCCTCCGCTGCCTTCTGTGGCAGAGAATTCCACAGGTTCACAACTCTCTGGGTGAAAACGTTTTTCCTCATCTCAGTCCTAAATGGCCTACCCCTTATTCTTAAACTGTGACCCCTGGTTCTGGACTACCCCAACGTGGGGAACATATTTCCTGCATCTAGCCTGTCCAATCCCTTAAGAATTTTATAAGAAAATAACTGCAGATGCTGGTACAAATCGATTTATTCACAAAGTGCTGGAGTAACTCAGCAGGTCAGGCAGCATCTCGGGAGAGCAGGAATGGGTGACGTTTCGGGTCGAGACCCTTCTTCAGACTGATGTCAGGGGGGCGGGACAAAGGAAGGATATAGGTGGAGAATTTTATATGTTTCTATAAGATCCCCTCTCATCCTTCTAAATTCCAGTGAATATAGGCCCTGTCAATCCATTTCCATGCACTTGTCGGTAGCAGGGAACTTTGCCTGTTACCAGGATATGTCATATGATCATGATTTGATTTCCATGGCTTCCTAACATTCAAGAGTTATGGATGGCGAGGAAGGATGTCAAAAGGATTAAGCAGGATAAAGCCCAGTTGGAAATATAGGCAAAGACATGGCAGATGGATTTCAATCCCAAAAATGAGGTGTAGAACTTTGAAGGTCCAACGCAAGAGGAAGTATTTGGTAAATGGCAGGACCCGGAGGAGCAATAATGTACTGAGGGATTTTGGGGTGCAAGTCTATTGCTTCCTAAAAGTAGCAACACATAGATAATGTGGTAAAAAAAGGCTCATGCTCTGCTTGCCTTCATAGGTTGGGACATTGAAAAGTAAAGTCGGAAAGTCATGCTGCAGCTCTGGAGATTTTTGGTTAGGCCACATTTGGAGTAGTGTGTGCATTTCTGGTCATTGCAGGAAGGACGTGGAACCTTTGGAGAGAGTTCCGAAGAGGCTTACCCGGATGCTGCTGGATTAGAGAGTATTAGCTCTAAGGATAGGTTGGATAAACTTGAATTGTTTTCTCTGAAGTGTCAGGCTGAGGGGCGACCTGGTAGAAATATATAAAATTATGAGAGGCATAGACAGGGTAGACAGACATAGTACTGTTCCCGACCTGGAATTGTCAAATACTGGAGGGCATTGGTTTAAGGTAAGAGGGGGATAGTTTAAACAACATTTATGAATCAGTTTTTTTTTAAGGTACCTGGAAGTGGTGGAAGCAAGATACGATAGCAATGTTTAAGATGCATTTAGATGGAGCCATGAATAGGCAGGAAATTGAGGGGTCTAGACCACGTGCAGGCAGATGTGAAAAGTATGTTGACATTATGATCGACGCAGACTTTGTGTGCTGAGGGTCCTGCTCCTGTGCTGTTTTGGTTCTATGTGCATGAGACATGAAATTTATCTGTAAAACATTAAGTATTTTGCATCTTTGCATACTCGCACTCTGATTCATTTGGCTTTGTTTACATGCCTTTTTCAAACATTTAATATTCCTAAGTCCATACTCTCTAAACATGTCCTGCTGGTTGCTACTTGCCTTTGTGGCCAGTCTGTAAACGCATTCATTACTTTCCTTGCCAGAAACATTTCAGTCCCTTGGCCATGCAGCGGCATGGGGAAAAATTACCAGGGAATTATAATTAAAAAAGGAAGCACCATGAAATTAGGATATTTGGTTTGTGTAGTTATATTAGTCTCTTTTATAGGAATGCAGTAGATACTGTCATTTCAGCAACTGTGAAGAGTTGTTTTGCACGTCTATCACACATTCAAAATTCAGGATGAAAATTGATAGGAATATTTCAGATAAGATATATAATTGCATTTGCTAGGGCTTGTGAGCAAGTTGTTTGCTCTCTTGACCAAGGAATAATAGGTTTTGCAGCATGGAGGGGCACTTGTAAAAGAGCCTGAGGCTCAGGATTAATAATATTACCATCTCAGACATCGATTAATATCCATTGATCATTGTGAGCGTTTCACCAGCTAATTACAAGTAATAGATCATCCTTCTGAAAGTATTTTTTCTGTTTGCTCGTAGAAGGATTCCAACTTTGTGACAACAGCTGTGATATTTTTGTTCCGTGCTGAAGTTGCCAATAGAAATTGCCTCTTCTTCCCTTGCATAGCTTTAAGATGAAAGATAAAGATTTAAAGGGGACCCGAGGAACAAGTTTTTCACACAGAGTGGTGGGTGCATGGAACAAATTACCAGAGTAAGTGATGGATGGGTACAATTACAGCACTTAAATAGGCATTTAAACAGGTTCATCGATAAGAAAGGTTTAGATGGCTATGGGCCAAATACAGACAAATAGCTAGCTCGGGAAAGCATTTTGATTAGCATGGATGAGTTGGGCTGGTGGAGCCCATTTCCAGGTTATGTAACTATGACTCCAAAGTAGGCCAGTTGATTCAAGAAGTAAAAATTAAATCTATTGTCAAAATGAAATCAGAAACCTGATGTGTTTCCCCATTGCAAGATGGAGCTCACTTCAGGGTGGCAATGGCCCAACTTGGGCATTTTTCCAGATGGGAGAAGATTCTTCTCCGTTATTGAATTCCACAAGTTGCCTTGTAGAATATTTATATAACATTTTAATTGGACACAATCTAAGCACAACACTTTCAACAGAGCATACAATTAAAGACTGAGTTTTCTGCCTCCAGGCATCTATAAAAATAAGACTGAAAAGTGAATTTAGTCACTTGGAACCTCAGACTGAAGGCTCTATTAGCAAAATGCCCTTTTTATTGGTGCACCATTTGGGTTTTGATTTGCCATGTGTAATTTCTATAGATATAGCAATAATGACAAAAGAAATAAACTGGTTTATATCTGCAGAGAATGCAAATCATTTAACTATCCTAGTATTTCAACATATCAAAAAACTATCTAAGTTTACCACAATATGTCATATTACAATTTCAGAAACGCACATGAAATAATATACATATATATGAAGTTGCTTTCATTTAAATTAATTAATTAAAATCCCATTTGTATCCTTCAGTTGTATTCCTGCAGTAAAAAGTATCAAGCATGCTGCTTAATATAGTGAATATAGTGGGTGGGTGGTAAAGTCATTTGTACATGTATTTATTTTTCAGAAGGAAGAATATGAGTAAACAATGAGGATGTGCAGCTATTTTTAAGACATGGATCTCTTAAGTAGCATCTCTGTACTTTGATTATATCTTGCTCTATTCAGCCCCATGTTTTAGTTGAGACCTTTGGGTATTCATGTTCATAAGTGATAGGAGCACCATTAGGCCCATCAAGTCTACTTTGCCATTCAATCATGGCTGATCTATCGCTCCCTCTCAACCCTAATCTCCTGCCTTCTCTTCATAACCTTTGACACTGTACTAATCAAGAATCTATCTATTGTAGGGACATACGGATTGGCCAGGTAGTTTAGAACCCTCGGATTGGTTTACGGGTCACGTGGTGCGGGAGCGCGAGGTATTTAAGTGTCTGGCGCCAAACTCAGGTTAGAGATTAGATTAGCGA
Organism: Rhinoraja longicauda; assembly: GCF_053455715.1. Classification (NCBI taxonomy): domain Eukaryota; kingdom Metazoa; phylum Chordata; class Chondrichthyes; order Rajiformes; family Arhynchobatidae; genus Rhinoraja; species Rhinoraja longicauda. The sequence goes on along the minus strand of NC_135954.1, from coordinate 41,600,036 downwards.
GCGAAGTTAGTGTTAGTCCAAGAGTAAGTACGTTGCGTTTGTCACGGGTTTTATCGACAATAAAGTCTTTGGATAATATCGCTCGTTTGGACTCACTACATTGGTGACCTCGAACGTTAGAATCGAAGCAGCAGCATGTCGCAGGCGGGAGCGAGCGCGGGCGAAATTCATCTACCGCCGTTCTGGGCCCATCAGCCGCACCTGTGGTTTGTGCAGGCGGAATCGCAGTTCCATCTTAAAAGGGTGGAGGAAGACCAGGAGAAGTTCCACCACCTGGTGAGCTGTCTGCAGGCGGAGGTGGCTGCGTGGGTCAGTCAATACCTGACCAGTCCACCCCAAACGGGGCAGTACGTGGGGCTCAAGAGGCTCCTGCTGCGGACTTTCGGCTGGAGTCAGAACCAGCGGGCTCTGAAGCTCCTCCATTTGCCAGAGCTGGGGCAGCGGCTGCCGTCGGAGTTGATGTCCGAGATGTTGACTTTGATGGGCGACCATCAGCCGTGTATGGTGTTCGAAGCGGCCTTTCGGGAGAAGATACCTGGGGACGTCAGGTGTTGGTGTTGGCGTTAGGGAGTGGCACACCCGAGACGGCTCGGTTAACCGGGTCTCGAGGCCCAGCGGCAGTCGGGGGAGCGGCCGGGAGAGCGACACAGCGGCCGCGATTTCGAAGTCGGCCCGCCAAGAAAGGGCTGCGGCGCCTGTTCATTGGCAGCGGGCTCGAACAACATGGCCGAATAGGCGTGGCTGGTGCTTTTTCCATCAGCGGTGGGGCAGTGAGGCCCGAAGCTGCAGAGCCCCGTGTTCGTTTCCGGGAAATGCCTGGGCCGATCGAATGTAGAGGCAGTCTCGATTGGCCGTAATTGCCGCCTCTACGCTACGGATCAGAGTACCGGGATCGTTTTTCTAGTGGATACGGGAGCGGTCGTGAGTATTGTGCCCCCCTATGACTGCGAAGTTCGGGCGGGGGGGAAGGGCCCGCCCCTCATTGCAGTGAATGGTAGCACCATCCGTACTTACGGTAAAAGGGCCATGTCAATGTCCTTTGAGTTCAGGACTTACCGTTGGGATTTCATCGTTGCGGATGTGGGCCAGGCCATTTTGGGTCGCAGACGTCTGCGGGAGAGGCCTGCAACCCTCGGCTGGTGTACGGCCCCGAGGTACCGGGCCGGAGGTTCCTACAAGCACCGCCCCACCCAAGCCAGCAATCCAGGCCATTACCACGGCTCCCGGTCAGTTCGATGCGGTCCTGGCCGACTTCCCGCAGCTCCTCGTCCAGCGTTTCGATGCACCTTCCGAGAAGCACGGGGTTGTTCATTTCATCCCGACCGAGGGGCCGCCGGTTTTTGCCCGGGCACGGCGCCTCCCACCCGACAAGCTGGCCATGGCTCGAGAGGAGTTCCTAAACTTAGAGAGGATGGGAATTATTCGGCCTTCCAGTAGTCCGTGGGCCTCCCCCTTGCATATGGTTTCCAAAGCGTCTGGGGGGTGGAGACCATGTGGGGATTTCCGTCGACTCAACGCGGCCGGACCGCTACCCGATTCCGCACATTCAGGACTTCTCAGCTAGCCTGGAGGGGGCTACAATTTTTTCAAAAATTGATTTAGTGCGGGGATATCATCAGATCCCGGTCCATCCGCCGGACATTCCAAAAACGGCTACCATTACTCCGTTCGGGTTGTTTGAGTGGTTGCGTATGCCTTTCGGCCTTAAAAATGCATCTCAGGCATTCCAGCGTCTGATGGACCGGGTGGGTCGAGGGTTGCCGTTTGTGTTTACTTACCTTGATGATATTTTGATTGCCAGCCGTTCGGTCCAGGAGCACTTGGTCCACCTCCGCACGGTGTTCCAGAGGCTGCAAGATCACAGCCTGATTCTCCATCCGGACAAATGCCAATTCGGCCTGTCAGCGGTGGATTTTTTGGGTCACCGGGTTACTCCGGCCGGTGCCACTCCTTTGCCAGCTAAAGTGGACGCGGTCCGCTCTTTCCCCCGCCCGACTACCATCAAGGGCTTGCAGGAATTCGTGGGCATGGTGCACTTTTATCATCGGTTCGTGCCTGCAGCAGCTCGGGTCATGCGTCCCCTTTTTCAATGTCTCGCGGGTAACCCCGCTGAGTTGGTATGGTCCGCAGCTGCAGAGACGGCTTTTGTCGCGGTCAAACAGGCCCTCGCCAATGCCACCATGCTCGTACACCCGCGCTCCTCCGCCCCCACGGCTCTGACGGTGGACGCCTCAGATGTGGCGGTGGGTGGGGTTTTGGAGCAGCAGGTCGACGGTTACTGGCAGCCCCTGGCGTTTTTCAGCAGGCAGCTCTCTCGAGCGGAGCTCAAGTACAGTGCGTTTGATAGGGAGCTCCTGGCCCTTTATTTAGCAGTCCGCCACTTCCGTTATTTTTTGGAAGGCCGTTCTTTTGTGGCCTACACGGATCACAAACCTCTAACATTCGCTTTTGCTAAGGTTTCTGATCCGTGGTCGGCTCGCCAGCAGCGGCACCTCACCCTGATTTCGGAGTTTACCACCGATGTCCGTCATATTGCGGGTAGGCTTAATGCCGTTGCTGATGCACTGTCCCGGCCGGCCATTCCCTCCGTAGCCGTGGTGGGTAAACAGGTGGATTTCCAGGAGCTAGCGGAGGCTCAGCGCCTGGAAGGGACTGCCGCGGTGTACGCCTCCACGGCCTCGGGACTGCGTTTGGAGCAGGTGGCGTGTGGCCCCACAGGTACCAAGTTGTGGTGTGATGTTTCCCTTACACGCCCTCGCCCGGTGGTGCCGGCCGCCCTGCGGCGTAAGGTTTTTGATGCCATTCATGGCTTGGCACACCCGTCCATCAGGGCGACTTCAGCCATGGTGGCTGCCCGGTTTGTCTGGCACGGCCTGCGGAAGCAGGTGGCAGCCTGGGCACGCGCCTGCATTCCGTGCCAGACCTCCAAAGTTCATCGCCATGTCCAGCCCCCATACCGTTTTTTCCACATCCATGTGGATTTGGTGGGTCCATTGCCCTATTCTGGGGGTTATACGCATCTGCTGACGGTGGTTGATCGGTTCACGCGTTGGCCGGAGGCGCTCCCGTTGTCGGACACCTCGGCGGCCTCCTGTGCACGGGCCCTGGCGTTGCATTGGGTGGCCCGTTTCGGCTTCCTGGCTATCATCACCACGGATCGGGGGGCCCAGTTCACCTCGCCCCTCTGGGCCGCGCTGGCACAGCTGTATGGTGCTCGCTTACAGCAGACCACCGCCTATCATCCCCAAGCCAACGGGATGGTTGAGCGCTTCCATCGGCAGCTGAAGGCGTCCCTCTGTGCTCGCCTGACCGGCCACGATTGGGCTGACCAGCTGCCTTGGGTCCTCCTCGGCATTCGTACGGCCCCGAAGGCTGAGCTGGGCACATCCTCGGCCGAGCTCGTCTACGGTTCGCCCCTGCGGGTGCCGGGTGACATTCTCCCTTCCACTCCCGCCTTGCCACCGTCCGTCACGTCAGTTTTGGGCTCCCTCCGGGCACGGGTAGGTTCTCTGGCTCCAGTCCCGACCTCCAGTCACGGAAGCACAGCAGTTCACGTTCCGTCTGACTTGCGGGGCTGTGATTTCGTGTTTCTTCGGAAGGATTCCCACCGCCCCCCTCTTCGGCCGGTTTATCAGGGCCCGCTCCAGGTGCTGAAAAGAGGGACTGTCACCTTCACCTTGCAGGTGAGAAATCGCCAGGAGCTCATTTCGGTGTCCCGGCTCAAGCCTGCCCATTTGGACCAGGACCTCCCCGTGTCGGTGGCTCAGCCTCCGCGCTGGGGCCGGCCGGTGGCCGCTCCACTGGTCCAACCAGTGGCGCCCTGTTTGCCACCTCTCGGGCCGCCACCGCCTATGGTTGGGCCCGGGCCGCCGTTGCCGATCAAGTGCCCCCTGTCACCTGCACCCTCCGCGCCAGGTGACCCCTCATTGCCTCCAGCGGCAGCGTCCTCTCCGCCTCCTGTCACGCTGGCGGTATCGGTTTCCCCCCTCCGTACACGTTCCGGGCGGGAGGTTCGGGCCCCCGTGAGGTATGGTTTCGAGGGTTCTGGGGGGGGTCATGTAGGGGCATACGGATTGGCCAGGTAGTCTAGAACCCTCGGATTGGTTTACGGGTCACGTGGTGCGGGAGCGCGAGGTATTTAAGTGTCTGGCGCCAAACTCAGGTTAGAGATTAGATTTGCGAGCGAAGTTAGTGTTAGTCCAAGAGTAAGTACGTTGCGTTTGTCACGGGTTTTATCGACAATAAAGTCTTTGGATAATATCGCTCGTTTGGACTCACTACACTATATCTCTGCCTTAAAAACATCCATTCACGGCCTCTGCTGCCTTCTATGGCAATGAATTCCACAAATTCACCATCCTCTGACTATGGACATTCCTCCTCATCTCCTTCCTAAAGGAACTTCCTTTTATTCTGAGGCTGTGACCTCTGGTCTTGGACTCCCACTAGGAGAAACATCCTCTCCACATCCACTCTATCCAAGCCTTTCGCTATTTGGTAAGTTTCAATGAGGACCTTCTAAACTCCAGCGAGTAGAGGTCCTTTTTATTCATCCGCATTTTTCTTTGCACTTTGATTCTTCCACTCACAAAAAACCTTCAGATGCAGGAAATCTGAAATAAAAGCAGAATAGGCTGGAAATATTCAGCATGTCAGGCAGCAACTGTGGAATAAGTAACAGTTAATGTTTCCGTTTGAAGGTGAAGATATCTGAGCTGAAACATGAAGTTTGCTTCTCCTTCCACAGTTATTGTTGTGCCGAGTGTTGCCAGCATTTTCTGCTTTTATTGCTCTGTCAATATTTTGCCTTAAATTATTTTTTCCCCCTCAGACGATCTCACACGATCGTAAAATGCTGGGAACACCCCTGGGTGTTCTGACTTTCTGTATAGCTGAGATAAGGAAGGTTCCACATGAGGGTTCCACAATGCAAATGCAATAATTCCTGAGGCATTTTGGTTGCATCCAGCACTAAATAGTAACATTCTCTCCAGGTATGTCTGGGAATTTTCTTCCCCACACCTGAATCATAGCACAGCCTGCTGTAGAATTGTGCCAGCATTGTACAGCAAACAACCTCTGGAGCAGGTAAATCATTTTCCATTGAAGGAAAGCATACCACAGTATGAAGCTTTCATGCTTTGAATCCATCAGAAGCCACTGCAGAAACATCTGTCTAATCAGGCTGCCTGCCAAGCCCGCTGGCATTCGGGAAATAACAACCGTGTCATTTTCCTGTGGAGTCAAGGCCTCAGTGGACAGGATGCACAAGTCACATTTGAACATTGAGTTTTGTCATTAAAAAAATGGAGAAAGTGATAAACCAAGATATTATAGTTCAGTTGGGTTAATATGTAAGTGGAATGCAAATTATTGAAATCAGTTCTGAGTGATACTACAATCCTTCGTTTAGAAAGACAGGATTTATCAAGGACACAGTTAGCATGGATTTGTTAAGTCAAGGTTGCATCCACTTAACAACAAGGAAGATCAATTTGGTTGATTTAGGTCAATGTGAATATCAACGAGAAACTTTTGAGTAATTGAATATAAAGGTAATAAGTGAAAACACAAGAGTCAAGAGCCAAGACTGTTAACTTGTCATATGTACCAGTAACAGAACGATGAAATTCTTACTTGCTGCAGCTTTACAGGCCCATTAATGCAAAACACACAAATCAATATACAATAATCAACAATGCAGTAAATTAATAATAAATAAAATTAGCTAACTAGAAGAAAATGGTGCAACACCAAAGTCATTAGTACAACCACACAAAGTTCATAGTAGATCATAGTTGCTAAAGGTATGGTTACTGTTGTGCAATGTTCAACAACAGTGCACACCATTCTGGCATAACTCCCCTGTTCTGGCCTTCTATATCTCAGATAATCGGGGGAATTATTCATATATCTCTTTAACATCTTAATCCACCGGATCCGGTTCACGTTCCGTTTGAAGGTGAAGATATCTGAGTTGAAACATGAAGTTCGCTTCTCCTTCCACAGTTATTGTTGTGCTGAGTGTTGCCAGCATTTTCTGCTTTTATTGGTCTGTCAATATTTTGCCTTAAATTCTTTTTTCCCCTCAGCTTTGACCTCACACGATCATAAAATGCTGGGAACACCCCTGGGTGTTCTGACTTTCTGTACAGCTGAGATAAGGAAGGTTCCACATGAGGGTCCCACAATGCAAATGCAATAATTCCTGAGGCATTTTGGTTACATCCAGCACTAAATAGTAACATTCTATCCAAATATGTCTGGGAATTTTCTTCCCAACACCTGAATCATAGCACAGCCTGCTGCAGAATTGTGCCAGCATTGTACAGCAAACAACCTCTGGAGCAGGTAAATCATTTTCCATTGAAGGAAAGCATACCACAGTATGAAGCTTTCATGCTTTGAATCCATCAAGCCACTGCAGAAACATCTGTCCAATCAGGCTGCCTGCCAAGCCAAAGGAGACTGCAAATTAGATCCAAAATCAACAAAGTGGCAAGAAGCAATTGATGGGTACTTGTGACTGGAAGTTACTTGTGGGTTCGATAAGGCTCAGTTTAATCCCTTGCTTTTTGTTGTATACATTAATAGTTTAGACTTGGGAATATTTTGCAAATGATACACAAATCGATTGTGGTTGACAGTCAGGGGTGGGGCGAAAGCTTCTTCCTTTAGGAGGATGTCGATGTTCATTTGTGCAAAGAAGTGACAGATATAATTTACTCCATTGAAATGGGAGTGCAAGAAAATAACTGCAGATGCTGGTACAAATCGAAGGTGTTTATTCACAAAATAAATTTCCGGTGGGACTCACTATGGCACTGGAGGAGGCCCACCGGAAATTGGAGGAACAGCACCTCATATTTCGCCTGGGCAGCTTGCAGCCCAGTGGTATGAACTTTGACTTCTCCAACTTTAGATAGTTCCTCTGTCCCTCTCTTCCCCTCCCCCTTCCCAGATCTCCCTCTATCTTCCTGTCTCCACCTATATCCTTCCTTTGACCCGCCCCCCTGACATCAGTCTGAAGAAGGGTCTCGACCCATTCCTTCTCTCCTGAGATGCTGCCTGACCTGCTGAGTTACTCCAGCATTTTGTGAATAAATACCTTCCATTGAAATGGGAGGTAATGGATACTGTTGGTGCTTCTGGAAACGACACCTACAGAAATTGTGTCCAGGTGCAGCTCCTGAATGAACGTGTTGGGGAACTGGAGCAGCAGTTGGATGACCTCAGAGTCATCTGGGAAAACGAGAGTTTCCTGGACAAGACCCACAGTGAGGTTGTCGGACCAATGATATAGGAAGAGCGAAGGTGGGTGACTGAGAAAGAGGAGCAAACGTAGAGTGCAGGAGACCCCCAGTGACTGAACCTAATGAAAACAGGTACACCCTCTTGGGAGCGGACCGCACGACAAGATTGAGTGGTAGCCAGGGCTGTGATTCGAACCCTGGTGCCGAGGCTCAATGGGGAAGAGTGACATCAGGCAGAACTCATAGAGGTGGGAGACTCCATTGTCAGAAGTGCGGACAGGAGATTCTGTGGCAGCGGGCGAGACTCCAGGATGGTGTGTTGCCTCCCTGATGCCAGGGTCCAGGACATCTCGGAGCAGCTGCACGGCATCCTCAAGAGTGAGGGGGAGCAGCCGGAGGTTGTTGTGCATGGTGGCACAAATGATACAGGTAGGAAGCGGAAGGAGATTCTGCAACAAGAATTTACGGAATTGGGTATGTTGTGGCCATGACTGAAACCTGGCTATGGGAGAAGCAGGACTGGTAGCTCAATGTTCCGGGGTACAGGAGCTTCAGGAGAGACAGGGGTGAGGGAAAAAGAGGAGGGGGGGGGGGGTTGCATTGTTGGTGAAGGAGGATGTCACGGCTGTGTTCAGAGGTGACATTACGGACGGTTCGTCTAGTGAGGCTTTATGGGTGGAGCTGAGGAGCAAGAAAGGGATGATCACCTTGTTGGGGGTGTACTACAGACTCCGGAGTAGTCACCGGGAATTAGAAGAGCAAATATGCCAGGAGATGGCAGACAGCTGCAGATCAAATAAGGTTGTTGTAGTAGCCGATTTTAACTTTCCCAATATAAACTGGGAAAATCATAGCTTGAAGGGTTTAGATGGGGTGCAATTCCTCAAAAGTGTTCAGGAGTGTTTTCTTTTGCAGTATGTGGAGGCCCCCACACGTGAGAGGGCATCACTGGATCTAGTATTGGGAAAATTGGGAAGGGCAAGTTGATGAAGTGTGTGTGGAGGAGCCTTTTGGGACCAGTGACCACAGTTCGATTAGTTTTAAGATAGTTATGGAGAGGGACGGAGAGGGTCCACGTGTTAAAATGCTCAACTGGGGTAAGGCCAACTTTGAGGGTATGAGAGAAGGTCTCCCTCAAGTTGACTGGAGCAGGTTATTAGAGGGGAAAGGAATATCGGCCAAGTGGGATGTTTTTAAAAGTGTACTGAAGAAAGCTCAGGATGTGTACGTCTCCGTTAGAGTGAAGGGCAAAGCAGGCAAACTTAAGGAAGCTTGGCTGACGAGGGAAATTGAGACGTTAGTCAAAAACAAGAAGGATGCATGGGACAGGTATAGGCAGCTGGGATCAAGCGCATGCATGGAGGAGTTTCATGAACTAAGGAGTAAACTAAAAAAGGAAATCAGAAGGGCAAAAAGGGGCCAGGAGATAGCTCTGGCGGGTAACGTTAAGGACAATCCCAAAAGATTTTATAAATACATAAGGGGCAAAAGGGTAACTAGAGAGAGTGTGGAACCTCTCAGGAATCAAAGCGGTCACCTCTGTGTGGAGCCACAGGAGATGGGCAAGGTCCTAAATGAGTATTTCTCCTCTGTATTTACCGAGGAGAAAGACAGTAGGACGGAGGAAATTGGAGCAGTCACTGGAAGTGTCTTGAGAGCAGTCAGGGTTACTGTCGAAGAAGTACTGAAGGTACTGTCTAATGATTTGGATGAGAACAAACAGGGCAAGATTAGCAAATTTGCTGATGATACAAAAGTTAGTGGTTTTGTAGATAGTGCAGATGGTTGTGAAAGATTGCAGCAGGATCTGGATCGATTGGCCAGGTGAGCGGAGGAATGGTTGATGGAATTTAATACAGAGAAGTGTGAGGTGTTGCACTTTGGGATGTTGAACAAGGGCAGGACCTACACAGTAAAATGGTAGGCCTCTGGGTAGTGTTGTAGAGCAGAGGGATCGAGGATCACAGGTGCACGGTTCCTTTAAGGTCAAGTTGCAGGTAGATAAGGTGCTTTTGGCACTTTGGCCTTCATCAGTCAATATTAAGTATAGAAGTTGGGAGGTCATGTTGCAGTTGCATAAGATGTTGGTGAGACCGCATCTAGAATATTGTGTTCAGTTCTGGGCACCATGTTTTGGAAAGATTTGTCAAGCTTGAAAGGGTTCCGAAAAGATTTACGAGAATGTTGCCAGGACTAGAGGGTGTGAGCTATAGGGAGAGGTTGAGTAGGCTGGGTCTCTATTCCATGGAGCGCAGGATGATGAGGGGAGATCTTTTCGAGGTGTACAAAATCATGAGAGGAATGGATCGGGCAGATGCACAGTCTTTTGCCCAGAGTAGGGGAATCGAGGACCAGGGGTCTTAGGTTCAAGGTGAAGGGGAAAAGATTTAGTGGGATTTCGAGGGGTAACCTTTTCACACAAAGGCTGGTGGGTGTATGGAACAAGCTGCCAGAGGAGGTAGTTGAGGCTGGGACTATCCCATCGTTTAAGAAACAGTTAAACAGGTACATGGATAGGACAGATTTGGAGTGATATGGACCAAGCGCAGGCAAGTGGGACTAGTGTAGCTTGGGACACTGTTGGGCCGAAGGGCCTGTTTCCACACTGTATCACCCTATGACTCTACGACTCTATGATTCTCTCTGGGGTTCAGATTAAACTGCATCTGGCTTTCAATTCCTGTTGCAGTAGAGAGAAGGAAATTGGTTATGCCTGAAAACTTTTAAAAAATGGTGTCACTGCTCTTAGGATTTATGACCAGCTTTCAGTTGGATTCTAATAAACAATAAGGATACCTGGCATCATTTCACTGAAGTGCACGGGAGTTTTTCATTTAATCCTGACTAATTTCTCAATCATCATCACTGAAAACACGTTTTCTGCTTATTATCTCAGTACTATACTTTACAGTATAAACAATACTGTTTCTGGGAACGTATTGTGTAAAACTTGGCTACCATGTTCACTGCATTGCAACAGCTGTAAAGAGCCTTGTACAACTCTTGGCCCACCCTATCTTTCTGTAAGCATGTGTGGAATAAACCTGAGGAATGAAAACAACTCAGTTTTTTAAAAAACGCCAGTTAGTTGTGAAGGAGGAGGTTATTGGAATCTGTTGAGTCCAGCTGCAATAGTCTGAAGAAGGGTCTTGACCCGAAACGTCACCCATTCCTTCTCTCCTGAGATGCTGCCTGACCTGCTGAGTTACTCCAGCATTTTGTGAATAAATACCAGCTGCAATAGTTGTGCTTTAACCTTTTTGTTTGTCCACTATCATGTGAGTTAAGTCAGAAAGTTGCTAGGTCACGATATACTTTCAAAAAATATATTTTGGTGTCAATTTTGCATTGTCTGTGAAAAACATTGATAGTTTTCCAGGTGCACAAATAACAAATGCGCAGTGAATTTCACTTACCATTGAGCAGCTGAGATGAGCAGCGTAGGAGATTTAAAAAGCAGCACTTTGCCTCCCGGTGTGACTGCTCCCTGCGGTGTATAATTGGAAGGCAAACACTAGTGGAACAGCCTATTGGAGTGGCAGTGTTGGGGCAGATTGAGGTGCAAACGTTTTATTTGAGTGTAAGTGGTGTGGCTTTGGGTCTAGAGACTTCAGCGAGGAGCCTAAATGGATGGGGACGACACAATAAGGTAAGGCCTGTTTTTTTTTTGGTCACTCTTCCTTGGTCTTGGTGCAGTAGGGATGCAGGTAGGGCAATGGTAAGCTCCTCCAGCAGGACCTGAGATATTAGGAAAACTTCCAGTGTCACTAAGGACACTGTGGAAAATGTGCCCAGCTGTAGTCCTGACTGACTGTGAGGGAACTGCAGCTGGATGATCTCATGATCGTCTGGGAAAATGGCAGCTTCATAGATAGGAAGTATAGTGAGGTGGTCGCGCCTAAGGTACAGGCAGAAAGTAGATTAGTGGCTGCCAGGAAAGGGAGCCAGGAGAGAGTGCAGCGATCTCCTGTGGCCGTTCCCCTCCAAGTATACCCTATTGGATTCTGTTGTGGGGGATAACCATTCAGAGGAGAGCAGCAGAGCAGTCGGGTCTGTGGTAACAAGGCCTGGCTCTGAGGCAGAGCAGGGTAGGGTGAAGTCAGACAAAGCACATTGATGGGCGACCCATTAATTAAGAGACAGACAGGAGATTCTGTGGCAGCAAAGGAGACATCAGGAAGGTATGTTGCCTCCCTTGCGCCAGGGTTCTGGATGTCTCAGAGCAGCTGCAGGATATTCTCAAGGGGGAGGGGGAGCAGTCAAAAGTCATTGTCCACATTGGCACAAATGAAATGGGTAGGAAAAGGGATGAGTGAATGTACCACCTCCTGGTAGGGAAATTCAAGCTAAGGCTGAGGAGACACCACTGGGCCAAAGCCAAAGAGCAAAATACAACACTGAATACCTCAGCAGTGCTCAAGTGGTGAAGAAGTTCAAGGATATCCTCTCAAGGGAAGGAAGGATGGACAATAAATGAGGAGTGGGAACTCCTAAAAGCTGCTTGGAGCTCAACCTGTGAGGAGGTCCTCGGGAGAAGGACCCAAAAGCACAAGGAGTGGATAACACCAGAAACCCTCAACACAATCCAACAGAGGAGAAAGTTCAAAGAGAAGGTGAACAACTCAAGAACAAGAGCTGAAAAGGCTTTGGCCCAAAAGGAGTACAACAGATGCCACAAAGAAGTGTGAAAGAACATCAGGAGGGACAAGAGAACACTGGTGGAGAGGCTAGCCAAGGAGGCAGAAATTGCGGCGACTTAAAGGAACATGAGGGAGTTATATACCATCACAAGGAAATTGTCTGGGACATACCTGCACAGTAATAAACCAATTACAGACAAGATCAGCCAACTGCTTTCAACCCAGGCGCAGCTGGACAGATGGGTAGAGCATTTCGAAGAAGTCCTAAACAGGCCACCACCGGCAGTGCAGCCACATATTCCCAAAACCAGGATACCACTACATATTAAGTGTGATAGACCAACAAAATCAGAAATAAAGGCTGCAATCAAGCAACTGAAAACTGGCAAGGCCGCTGGCCCTGACAATATTCCACCTGAAGCCCTTAAAGTAGATATAGACTCATCAACAGACATGCTCTACGGCTTCTTTGGGAGGATTTGGGAGGAGGAAAAGACACCCACAGAATGGGCAGAGGGATACATTGTGAAAAGTTGAGGCAGGTACAATAACAACATTTAAAAGACATAGGGACAGGAAAGGATAGGAGGGTGTAACAGCGCCCCCTCCCTCAGATGCCGCTCTGATTCCCATCACCAGCAGCCAGGTTAGGAGAGGCCAAACCTCGGCATCATTGAGCTGACGCCACAGACAAATACAGAACAGCTGTGTCCAATTAGATGATATTGGATTGGCCCACCTGAACCTCGTCTGGAGAGGGGGAGGAGGGGATGGGAGTGGAAGAGGAGGGGAGATGGGGAAGAGGAAGAGGGAGAGGAGGGGAGGGGAGAAGGTAGGGTGTCTCCTTGCTAGCTGTTGCATGTCGGGAGGAAAGCTGAGCCACTGGGACAAACCCGAGACCATCAGCGCCATCGTTTTATGATCAAGACAGGTGTTGGGTCAAGCCATAGACTGCCAGCGCCTCCTCTTTGTCCAGGACAGAGTGGCCTGGGCATGCCTGAGACTGCCAGTGCCTCTTACCTGCCCACAGACAATGAAGGACCGTGCCCATATACAGAGGCAAAGACTGAGCCGCCAGGATAAACCTGAGACCACCAGTGCCTTTCCTTCAAACATAAAGCTGAGCTGACAGGACAAACCCTGAGACCACCAGTATCTCCTCTCGAGGCAAGGGTGACCTGCAGGGACAAGCCCGAGATTGCTGTGCCTCTTCCTTTGAGAGTGAAATGCTGGGACAAGCCCGAGATCGCCAGTGTCTATTATACATACTGATGACGAGGGCCATTGCCCCCACAAAGACCTGGACCTTTTTGTAATTGTTAATAATCTATATCGTGAGTTCACCCGACTGTCGGTGTAGTCATAGTCATAGACATAGAGTGACACAGTGTGGAAATAGGTCCTTCGGCCCAACCCGCCAACACCGGCCAACAATGTCCCACTTGTCTGCGTTTGGTCCATATTCCTCCAAACCTGTCCTATCCATGTACCTGTCTAACTGTTTTTTAAACGATGGGATAGTCCCAGCCTCAACTACCACCTCTGGCAGCTTGTTCCATACACCCACCACCCTTTGTGTGAAAAAGTTACCCCTCGGATTCCTATTAAATCTTTTCCCCTTCACCTTGAACTAATGTCCTCTGGTCCTCGATTCCCCAACTTTGGGCAAGAGACTCTGTGCATCCACTCGATCGATTCCTCATGATTTTGTACACCTCGAAAAGATCACCCCTCATCCTCCTGCACTCCATGGAATAGAGACCCAGTCTACTCAACCTCTCCTTATAGCTCACGCCCTCTAGTTCTGGCAACATCCTCGTAAATCTTTTCTAAACTCTTTCCAGCTTGACAATATCTTTCCTTTAACATGGTGCGCAGAACTGAACACAATATTCTAGATGCGGTCTCACCAAAGTCTTATACAACTGCAACATGACCTCCCAACTTCTATGCTCAGTACTCTGACTGATGAAGGCCAAAGTGCCAAAAGCCTTTTTGACCACCTTATCTACCTGTGACACGACCTTCAAGGAACCATGCACCTGTACTCCTAGATCCCTCTGCTCTACACTACCCAGAGGCCTACCATTCACTGTGTAGGTCCTGCCCTTGTTCGATGTCCCAAAATGCAACACCTCACACTTGTCTGTATTAAATTCCATCACCATTCCTCCACCCACCTGGCGAATCGATCCAGATCCTGCTGCAATCTTTCACAACCATCTTCACTATCTGCAAAACCACTAACTTTTGTATCATCAGCAAACTTGCTAATCTTGCCCTGTATGTTCTCATCCAAATCATTGATGTAGATGACAAACCGTAACGGGCCCAGCACCGAACCCTGAGGCACACCACTAGTCACAGGCCTCCAGTCCGAGAAGCAACCTTCCACCATCACCCACGGCTTCCTTACATGGAACCAATTTGCTATCCATTCAGCTCCTTCTCCTTGGATCCCATGCGATCTAACCTTCCAGAGCAGCCTACCATCCGGAACCTTGTCGAACTCCTTACTGAAATTCATGTACACAACATCAGTTCTGTCCTCATCGACCTTTTTGGTCACGTCTTCAAAAAACCATTCAGATTTGTGAGACATGACCTCCCACGTACTAAACCATTCTGACTATCCCTAATCAGCCCTTTTTGAAAGAGGCACAACATTTGCCACCCTCCAATCTTCCAGCACCTCTCCTGTATTTAAGGATGACTCGTAAATTTCAACCAGGGCTCCCGCAATTTCCTCTGTCGTTTCCCGCAATGTCCTCAGTCATGGTCGACCCGGCATCATCCCCAATGCCACAATGGATATGAGCCAAACGTAGGCAAATGCGACTAGCTTAGATGGGGCATCTTGGTCGGCATTGGAAGGGTTGGGCCGAAAGGCCAGTTTTCTTGCTTTATGACTCTAAGACAGAAAAAACGTTAGCAAGGTTATTCTTCTTCGGCCTAAGTGCAGAAGCAGTATCCACCCTTTCGTGGGGGCGTGGCTGTGTTCTGCAACTGCGGCTCACCGGCAGTCTCTCTGTCTTTTTTTTGTTTTTTGTCCATTGTCATCGTTTAATGTACGTTTTGTTCTATTTTTAACTCTGTTTATGTGGGGGGGTGGGGGAAACATTTTTTTTTCTAATCTCCTCCTCAACGGAGATGCGACCTTTACTGTGTTGTGTCTCCGTTCGAGCTACGGCCTAACATCGTGGAGTCGGCGGACTCCAGCTGGGATCGACCTTGAAGACTCCGGTCGCAGGGCCTGGACTTACCATCTCGGAGGCTTCGGCCGTGGGCCCTGCAGACCGCAACATCGGGAGCTCGCAGGTCCCTGGCTGGCGACCGGCTTTCAGGAGCTCCAGCCGTAGCAGCTTCGACCGCCCCGAAGCGCGAGGTTTGATTGACTCGCTCGCAGGCCCCTCATCGCCCTGCGTGGCCTGGCCGCGGCACTTTCCATCGCCCGGTGGGGGCTCAGGACCTTCATCGGCCTGCTCGGCTCGGCTCGGCCCTGGGACTTTCCATCGCCCGGTGGGGGCTTCAAAAGTCGGGAGCCTCGATCGCCTCGTGGCGCCACGGGAGAAGAATGAGGAGGAGATAATGACTTTTCTTTGCCTTCCATCACAGTGAGGGTGTGCCTGGAGCAATCACTGTGATGGCTGTTTGTGTTAAAATTGTATCTGTGTGTCCTGTGCTTTTTGTTGTCTACTGCCGGACCCTGACGTGAGAGGACGCTGGCGCTGTTTGTTCGCCGCTTCTCCGTCAGGATAGTTTGTCTGTTTGTTTTTATGTTATGACTGTTTTTGTAAAGCGCTTTGAGCTTTTGGTAAAGCGCTATATAAAATAAATGCTTATTATTATTATTATTATTATTACTCCTTTTGTTTTTGCAATGCAAAAGTGCTACAATTAAACAAACACGATTATAGGATCAGATTTCAGTATCCTGTGTCTGGATCAAAGAGTAAACTGTTCCTGAGTGGTAGATCAAAATGATATAAACGTAATCTCTCACTGAATGTTTGTTTTAGTGGGGAAGCCCATTTGTGAAGTCGCAAGCAGAAGTACTGCACACCAGCCACTGCCCACAGTTTAAACCCATAATTTAACTGAAATGTTCACCACAGAATTCATCTGACAAATGGTTTCATATCACTGGCAAATACAGGTACTTATAATGTGCCTTCCTAAGAAACCTCCTGTTGTAGAAAATTGGATTATTAAGACAATTGCGTTAATAGGGAAAGTTGGGGTTTGGGATAGACAGTTTCAGGTTCGCAATAACAGTCATTTTTGCCACGGTATTTTCAAAAATAGTTTTTTTAATTGCAAGAAGTTTATTTTTGTTACTGCAAGCTAAAAGGCTGTTTGCTACGTGGTTTAATCGATTAAGTATAATTACGCAAGTGTCAATAGAAATTATTGCTTGTCAATTTTAGTGCCACCCACAGTGAAAGTAACAGTTGTGCTCTTAAGAGACCCAATAGACAATAGGTGCAGGAGTAGGCCATTCGGCCCTTCGAGCCAGCACCACCATTCACTGTGATCATGGTTGATCATCCACAATCAGTACGCCGCTCCTGCCTTCTCGCCATATCCCTTGACTCCGCTATCTTTAAGAGCTCTGTCTAACTCTCTCTTGAAAGTATCCAGGGAATTGGCCTCCACTGCCTTCTGAGGCAGAGAATTCCACAGATTCACAATTCTCTGAGTGAAAAAGTTTTTCCTCATCTCCGTTCTAAATGGCCCACCCCTTACTCTTAAACTGTGGCCCCTGGTTCTGGACTCCCCCAACATCGGGAACATGTTTCCTGCCTCTAGCATGTCCAATCCCTTAATAATCTTATATGTTTCAATAAGATCCCCTCTCATCCTTCTAAATTCCAGTGTGTACAAGCCCAGTCGCTCCATTCTTTCAACATACGACAGTCCCGCCATCCCGGGAATTAACCTTGTGAACCTACGCTGCACTCCCTCAATAACAAGAATATCCTTCCTCAAATTTGGAGACCAAAACTGCACACAATACTCCAGGTGTGATCTCACTAGGGCCCTGTACAAGTGCAGAAGGACCTCCTTGCTCCTATACTCCTCTTGTTATTAAGGCCAACATGCCATTAGCTTTCTTCATTGCCTGCTGTCCCTGCATGCCTACTTTCAGTGACTGATGAACAAGGACACCCAGATTTCAGTGTACTTTCTCTTTTCCTAACTTGACACCACTCAGATAATAATCTGCCTTCCTGTTCTTGCCACCAAAGTGGGTAGCCTTACATTTATCTGCATCTGACATGCATCTGCCATGCATCTGCCCACTCATACAACCTGTCCAAGTCACCCTGCATCCTCACAGCATCCTCCTCTCAGTTCACACTGCCACCCAGCTTTGTGTCATCTGCAAATTTGCTAATGTTACTTTTAATCCTTTCATCCAAGTCATTAATGTATATTGTAAATAGCTGCGGTCCCAGCACCGAGCCTTGCGGTACCCCACTAGACACTGCCTGCCATTCTGAAATGGACTCGTTAATCCCTACTCTTTGTTTCCTGTCTGCCAACCAATTTTCTATCCATGTCACTACCCTACCCCCAATACCATGTCCTCTAATTTTGCCCACTAATCTCCTATGTGGGACCTTATCAAAGGCTTTCTGAAAGTCTAGGTACACTACATCCACTGGCTCTCCCTTGTCCATTTTCCTAGTTGCATCCTCAAAAAACTCCAGAAGATTAGTCAAGCATGATTTCCCCTTCAAATTCATGCTGACTGGGAACGATCCTTTTACTGCTATCCAAGTGTTCCTCTATTTTATCTTTTATAATTGACTCCAGCATCTTCCCCACCACCGATGTTAGGCTAACTCGAGCACTTTTTTCGAGACCCATGCAGTCGCAGGATAACATGTAAACTCCACACAGACAGCAACCGAGGTGAGGGTCAGACCTGGGTTTCTGGCGTTGTGTGGCTGCAGCTTTGCCAGTTCTGTGCCACCTATTTTGTTAAAAAACGGGAGAGTATGAGGTTGCTACACCACCCTTCCAGGCAGTGCTTTCCAGATTCTATCCACCCTCTGGTTACAGGGAAAGGAGCTCCCAAGCTCCCCACCTTTTTCTCCCACCTTCCCTGTGCCCCACTTGGATGCCCACTCATTTCTCTCACTATTCCGCCCCCTTGCGCCTTCCCCTGTCTGTTTCACCTATATTTCTGCCTCCATCTTTACTATAGACTACTCCTCACTTCTTATCTTCTATCCTCCTGTCTTCTTTTCACCTCTGGCCTTTGTCCACTCATCTGCCAATAAAACTCAGGGGCAGTACTGTGGCGCAGCGGTAGAGTTGCTGCCTTACAGCATTTGCAGCGTCGAGGACCCAGGTTCGACCCCGACTACGGGGGCTAGCTGTACGGAGATTGTACGTTCTCTCCGTGACCACGTGAGTTTTCTCTGAGATCTTCGGTTTCCTCCCACACTTCAAAGATGTACAGGTTTGTAGGTTAATTGGCTTAATCGGTGCGGACTCAGTGGGCCGAAAAGCCTGTTTCCGCTCTGTTTCTCTAAAATTAAAATTAAAACTCCCTTACCTGTACACACCTATCACTTGCCAGGCCTTGTCCCTCCCCTACTTTTCTTCCAGCTTTCTCCCCCTAACTACCCAACTGCAATTAATCTGAAGAAAGGTCCCAACCCGAAATGTCGCCAATGCCTCTCACAATGTTGTCTCTCTGAATCAGATCCCCCCCTCAACTTCCTCTCCTCCAAGACAAAATCCAACCCATCCTGTCTCCTCCAAAGAATTGAAACACTGCAGGCAACGTCTCCTCAGCATCCTCTCTAATGCAATCATGTCCTTCCTGTATTGTGGCAACCAGAACTGCATTCAGCACTCTTGCTGTGGGCCAAACATAGGCACATAAAAGTAGCTCATCTATAAAATCTGGTTGGCATGGGTAAATTGGGCTGATGGACTTGTTTCTGTGCTGTGGACTCCATGACCCTGGGTCTAAATGCTGTCTGATCTGGGGAGTGTATCTAGCTCGTCCCATGTTTGTTTAAGATTTCTGTTTTTTCTAGTATTTTGCTTGGGTTTTTGCAATTGCTGCCCTGTGCATGTGGATCAGATTTAAAACATGTTTTCAGTTTTGCTTTGATCAGAACATAAAGGAACTGTTTTAAGACAGCTATTTAAATGGACAACCTTAAACCTTTTGAAGCCTTTCATATTGATAAGTTTGGCATTTATTTGAACTTGGAGATGACAATGACAGTTTTCCTAGTTCTTTATTTAGCTCTCCCAGATTAAGAACATTTAAAGGCCATTTAGGCAGATATAATCTCTTGAGTTCTAAGATTTTTTCTGCAAAAAATAAATGTACAAACTATTTTTTATATTTTGTGTCAGCAACATTAAGTCCTGTTTTGCTATGTGATCTAATTTATTATTTCTTCTGCACGATTTCCACAAGTTGATTGTATAGTTTAATCTGAGCCGTATATTCGCCAGCATAATATTTTTCTGTTGCTTCAAGAAGATCAGGGATATCTACTATATATGATGAATAGGTTGAAAAGAGTGGAGGCGAATCAGGGGTGAAGGTGAGAGTTTGGATCTCGGGAGAAGGAGGCAAAGAACAGAAAGGTTTCTCGAGGGACAGGAGGGAGCATTGCAGCTCCTCCTGGCCGACAGGCAGTGTTGAAAAATCTATTGACTTCTGTTGCTCCCTCTGTGTTTAACATTCCAGAAATCTATGCTGGAGGTGTTAATGCCAAATTACTTAAAAACACTAAAATAAATTTAGGTGTAAACCACAAAGTGCTCGAGTAACTCAATGGGTCAGGCAGCATCTGTGGAGGGAATGATTATGTAACATTTTTGGTTGGGACCTTCTTCAGTCTGAAAATCCACCTGACCTGCTGAATTACTCTAACACTTTTGTGTTTTGCTCTAGATTGCAGTACTGCAGTTCCTTGTGCTCCTTCAGCCAAATAAAAAGTAGGCATATTTACAGGAGGCTAGTCTTTGATTTCTCATTTTGAAATTTAAATCCCTCTTCCTCCCTGTGGTCCACAAAAGAGGGTCCTGAAAGTGGGTTCATAGATGTGGAACTGTTCTAAAACCTGAAGTAAGAATAATAAAGCAGCCCAATAATGTCATGTTATATGTGGCCTAATGTATATCCATTCTGCTCCCCTGATGAGGCAAGTATATTTAATTTGTAATCACTACTGTGATTATGAATTTATTATTTGAAGATCATCATATAGGCACTTTTGCACACTACATTGATCATCAATGAGCTGGCTTTACTGGAGATTGGCCAACGTTTATACCTGATATAAAAATTCAAAGGATTGATCTTTCATGATGGAGTATTTTTTCATTGGGAATCCACAGCGAGAAATACTGCTCATGATCCCCAAAGTTTTCCATTATCTGGTTTTAAATATGTTAGCTTGCACACTTATTTCTTTCAACAAATTTCTATGCCTCAACCACTGAACTATTCTTTATATTCCCTGTGTTTGCCACAAAGGTAGTTCAACAGGCTAAGTGGTACATGTACAGGGTAGAGTTGTAAATATAAGGGAGCAACAAGGATTAAAATACATTTAAATATCTGATGAAAGTTTATTTCTGAGAGCATGATGAATCAAGAGAAGCAGGTGGGGTCAACAATGTGGACGTGTATCCGTGCAGTTAATGGGAAAGAGAGTGTAGGAAAGGTCACGTTTAAACCAACAGGGCAGGGGGATGGGACACAATGCAAGGAGACAGAGGGCCATAAAAGGAGGACAGAAGCAAAAGGTAGATGGGAGATAAGAAAAACTAACCTGAAAGCTTTGCGCCTTAATGCGAGGAGCATTCGAAATAAAGTGGATGAATTGAATGCGCAGTTAGTAGTTAAGGGATATGATATAGTTGGAATTACAGCGACATGGCTCCAGGGTGACCAAGGCTGGGAGCTAAACATGCAGGGGTATTCGATATTCAGGAAGGATAGACAGAAAGGTAGAGGAGGTTGGATCAAAGGGCCAAATGACCTATTCCTGCACCTATTTTCCATGTTTCTATGTTTCTATAATGTTAAATCAAAATTAATATTTTTGACTCCCACTAAGAGAAACTTGGCAGCTTTGTTTAGACTGTTGGGTATCTGTTGTCAGTTGCTTACCCAAAATAATCTCTCCAATTTCATTGTTAATTTTGTGACAAATAAACTTTTGTAATAGTTGGTTTCTATTGCCTTTTCCATTAATAGAAAATAATCATCACTGGCTGCCAGATTTGAGATCTTTGGACATAAAGAAAATGACAAATATAATTAACAGTTCCGAATAGACACATGTTCATTTAGCGAAAAAATTGCAAGGCATCAATTTGGTAGCACTTAATGGACTAATTCTGGTACTGCATACATTTATTTGTACAGAACAAAGGAGGAAATGAAAGGTCTTTTGTGAAGACTTTTTTTCAAAATTGGGTCATAGGAATGTACAGTAAAGAAGCAGGTCCCCTGGTCCATCACATCCAAGCCAGCCATCAACCACTCATTTACTCCACTCTTACATTAATGTTGTACTAATTTTTCTCTGAAGATCAATAATAATTCTATGTTGAAAATGACGGTAGTGTTTTATGTGCAAGGTTTACTTGTTTTGTGTAAATATTAATAATAGTGGAACATACCTTTTCCATTCTTAGAAGGCCCAGTGAGTCATGTTAACGTTCACCATGGCATCATGTTGTATAATCATTTTTGTATTGACAAAGAGCATATTGCATTTTTCAATTAAGCATTTGCTGTCGGGTACATTATGTTTTAATAGACTATTCAAAAATCTCCTCACATCCTCTTGTGTTGTTGCACACAGTAAATAATTAAAGCGGTACTCTTTCTAACATCGCTGCATAATTCATTTAAACAGTAACATCCTTTGCATTCAAAACACTCCAGTCGTTGGAGTACTATTTTGCACAAAATAATCTGGTTGTTTTATTGGTCAATCATGCATATGGAATACCAGCCCTGGGATTTCACTGAAGGAATTCCTTACGACAGTGTCTTAAGCCCGACCATCTTCAGCTGCTTCATCAATAACCATCTTGAGGGCAGAAGTGAGGATGTTCACAGTTGATTCACAATGTTCAACTCCTTTGCAATGGGAACTATCTGTATGCTTCATTATTCGGGCATGGTTGACAAGTAGCAAGTAACATACCGCCAGGCTTGGCCATCTCCAAAATGAACGAGTCTATCCACCTACCTGGGACATTTGATGTCATTATTCTGGCCAAAATTCACATCATCAACTACATGAGGGTCCCACTTACCGGAGACGTAACCTGACAGGTCACACAAATATTGTGGATGCAAGAACAGACCAGAGGATAGGTTCTTGTAGTGAATGATTCACCTCCTGGCACACCTGGCTCTGCCCACCATTTATAAGGCACATGGTCAGAGTATGATGGGGAAACCCTCTGCTGGTTTTAGATGAATGCAATAAACTTTCAGGAAGCCTGACACCATCAATTAAAAACAAACCCACTTGATTGATACCTCATTTCATCACCCTACCGTTATTTACCAATGCACGGTGGCTACGGTATTCGCTATCTACAAAATGCACTGCGGTAACTTGCCCTGGCTACCCTGACAGCACCTTCCACAATCTCTACCACCAAAATTGACAACAGGTGACGAACACAGCCAGCTCTGGGTTCCCCTTCAAATCACACACTAACCTGACTGGAAAATATATTACCGCTCCTTCATTATTGCTGAGTTTAAATCCCTGCCCAACAGCAGTGGAGGGGTATCTTCACCAGAAGGACAACAGCAGTTAAAGAAGGCAACTCAACATCCTCTTCTCAAGGTTAGATATGTGCAATAAATTCTGGCTTGACAATGATGCGCTAATCCCCCCAAAAAAAATATTATCAGATGGAGCTTTTATAGGCTGGCAAGCATCGTTAATCATAGAAGGTAGACACAAAATGTTGGAGTAATTCAGCAGGCCAGGCAGCATCTCTGAAGAGAAAAAATGGGTGACGTTTCGGGTCGAGACCCTTCTTCAGACTGATGTCAGGGGAGTGGGCGGGACGGAGATAGAATGTAGTCGGAGTTAAGACTGGTGGGAGAATTGAGAAGGGGAGGGGATGGAGAGAGAGAGGGAAAGCAAGGGCTATTTGAAGTTAGAGAAGTTAATGTTCATACCGCTAGAGTGTAGGCTGCCCAAGTGAAATATGAGATGCTGTTCCTCCAATTTGCATTGGGCCTCACTCTGACAATGGAGGAGGCCCAGAACAGAAAGGTCAGATTGGGAATGAGAGGGGGAGTTAAAGTGCTGAGCAACTGGGAGATCGGGTAGGTTAAGGCGGACTGAGCGGAGGTGTTCAGCGAAATGATCGCCGAGCCTGCGCTTGGTCTCACCGATGTACAGAAGTTGATATCTGGAACAGCAGATACAGCAGATGAGGTTGGAGGAGGTACAAGTGAACCTCTGCCTCACATGAAAAGACTGTTGGGGTCCTTGAATGGAGTCAAGGGAGGAGGTAAAGGGACAGGTGTTGCATCTCCTGCGGTTGCAAGGGAAAGTACCTGGGGAGGGGTTGGTTTGGGTAGGAAGGGACGAGTTGACCAGAGAGTTGGGAGGGAACGGTTTCTGCAGAAAGCAGAAAGGGATGGAGATGGGAAGATGTGGCCAGTAGTGGGATCCCGTTGGAGGTGGCGAAAGTGTTGGAGGATTATATGCTGTATGCGACGGCTGATAGGGTGGAAGTTGAGGACAAGGGGGACTCTGTGCTTGTTGCGAATAGGGGGAGCAAGAGCAGAGCTGCGGGATATCGAGGAGACCCTATAGAGAGCCTTGTCTATAATGGAAGAGGGGAACACCAGTTTTCGAAAGAGTGAGAACACCTTTGATGATCTAGTATGGAAAACCTTATCCTGGGCGCAGATGCGGCGTAGACGGAGGAATTGGGAGTAGGGGATAGAGTCTTTACAGGAAGCAGGGTGGGAAGAAGTGTAGTCTAGATAGCTAGGGAAGTCACTAGGTTTGTAGTAGATGTCGGTCAATAGACTGTCTCCTGTGATGGAGACAGTGAGATCCAGAAGTGGTAGGAAGATGTCGGAGATGGTCCAAGTGAATTTGAGTGCAGGATGGAAATTAGTGGTGAAGTTGATGAAGTCAGTGAGTTCTGCATGGGTTACATTAATCATGGAAGTACAGGTTGAATGATAGATAGATTATGATTTACAATTAATTACTACCTGTATGCTGTCATTTAAGAAAGGATAACTAAAATATATTGTCAGTTTATAAACACTAATCTGGTTGCTGAAGAACAAAATGACGGGTAATAATGCATTATTAATTTAAATAATTTTCATCTATCCTTCCAGTTTGCTTGTGCTTAGAATATTATATATAATCAATAAATGCCTTTAATCAACAGAAAACAATCTGCTGGAAGAACTGTGTAGGAAGGAACTGCAGATGCTGGTTTAAACCGAAGATAGACACAAAATGCTGGAGTAACAGCGGTACAGGCAGCATCTCACTCTGCAGCAACCCCAACTTAGTTATCAAACCCGCTGACAAGGGAGGTGCCGTGGTAGTCTGGCGGGCTGACCTCTACTGGACTGAGGCCAGACGACAACTCTCAGACCCCCTCCTACTTATCCTTGGACCATGACTCCACTGACAAGCACCAGACCTTAATCTCTAACACTATCACTGATCACACCAATACCGGCTCTCTGCCCTCTAATGCCTCCAACCTTATCGTTCCCCAGCCACGCACAGCCCGATTTTACCTTCTCCCTAAAATCCACAACAGAACTGTCCTGGCAGACCCATTGTTTCTGCCTGTTCATGTCCCACCAAATTAATTTCCACCTACCTCGACTCCATCCTATCCCCCCATGTCCAATCCCTCCCGACCTATGTCCAAGACACCTCGCATGCTCTCCATCTCCTCAATAACTTCCGGTTTCCAGGCCCCCACTCACTCATCTTTACTATGGATGTCCAGTCACTCTACAACTCCATCCCCCACAAGGATGGTCTTGAAGCCCTCCGTTTCTTCTTCGACTGCTGAACCAGCCAATCTCCATCTACCAATACTCTCCT
This sequence comes from Rhinoraja longicauda, assembly GCF_053455715.1. Lineage (NCBI taxonomy): Eukaryota > Metazoa > Chordata > Chondrichthyes > Rajiformes > Arhynchobatidae > Rhinoraja > Rhinoraja longicauda. The sequence continues at coordinate 41,575,022 of NC_135954.1, read as the reverse complement.
CCGTCCTAGCAGAGCTGGTTCTTACCCTCAACAACTTCTCATTTGATTTATTCACAAAATGCTGGAGTAACTCAGCAGGTCAGGCAGCATCTCGGGAGAGAAGGAATGGGTGACGTTTCGGGTCGCGAAACGTCACCCATTCCTTCTCTCCCGAGATGCTGCCTGACCTGCTGAGTTACTCCAGCATTTTGTGAATAAATCGATTTGTACCAGCATCTGCAGTTATTTTCTTAAACTTCTCATTTGACTCCTCCCACTTCCTCCAAATCCGAGGCGTAGCTATGGGCACACGCATGGGCCCCAGCTATGCCTGCCTCTTTGTCGGGTACGTCGAACAATCCCTGTTCCAGGCGTACACTGGCCCTATCCCCGAACTCTACCTCTGCTACATTGATGACTGCATTGGTGCTACCTTTTGTACCCATGCAGAACTCACTGACTTCATAATTTCACCACTAATTTCCATCCAGCTCTTAAATATACTTGGATCATCTCCGACATCTCCCTACCATTTTTGGATCTCACCATCTCCATCACAGGAGACAGACTAGTGACCAACATCATCTACAAACCTACTGATTCCCATAGCTATCTTGACCACACTTCTTCCTACCCTGTTTCCTGTAAAAACTATCCCGTACTCCCAATTCCTCCGTCTACACCGCATCTGCGCCCAGGATGTGGTGTTTCATACTCGGGCATCAGAGATGTCCTCATTCTTTAGGAAACGGAGGTTCCCCTCTTCCATTATAGATGAGGAATCACTAGGGTCTCCTCTATATCCTGCTGCTCCACTCTTGCTCTCCCTCTCCACATTCGTAACAAGGATAGAGTCCCCCTTCTACTCACCTTCCACCCCATCAGCCGTCGTATACAACAAATTATCCTCCAACATTTCCGCCACCTCCAATGGGATCCCACGACTGGCCACATCTTCCAATCTCCACCCCTTTCTGCTTTCCGCAGAGACTGTTCCCTACGTAACTCCCTGGTCCACTCGTCCCTTCCCACCCAAACCACCCCCTCACCAGGTACTTTCCCCTGCAACCGCAGGTGATACAACACGTGTCCCTTTACCCCCCCCCCCCCGACTCTATCTAAGGACCCAAACAGTCTTTCCAGGTGAGGCAGAGAGAGGTTCACCATCACCTCCTCCAACCTCATCTGTTCCAGATGTCAACTTCTCTACATCGGCGAGACCAAGCGCAGGCTCGGCGATCGTTTTGCTCAACACCTTCGCTCAGTCTGCCTTAACCAATCTGATCTCCCGATGGCTCAGCACTTCAACTCCCCCTCACATTCCCAATATGACCTTTCTGTCCTGGGCCTCCTCCATCGTCATAGTGAGGCCCAGCGCAAATTGGAGGTACAGCACCTCATATTTCGCTTGGGCAATTTACACCCAAGCGGTATGAACATTGACTTCTCTAACTTCAGATAGTTCCTCTGTCCCTCTCTTTCCCCTCCTCCTTCCCAGTTCTCCCATTAATCTTCCTGTCTCCTACTACAACCTATCTTTGTCCCGCCCCCTCCCCTGACATCAGTCTGAAGAAGGGTCTCGACCCGAAACGTCACCCGTTCCTTCTCTCCCGAGATGCTGCCTGACCCGCTGAGTTACTCCAGCATTTTGTGTCTACCATTGCTTCCTTCAGTGCTCCTTTATTCTGATCAGTAATTATGTTATTTTTAAATTTGTATCACTGGTTGAGAGAGGATGTGGGACATTTCTCCTTCCTTTTCATGTCATATTTCTGAAAGTATAGAGTTAATCTTCTTTGTCAGCCATTGCTGCTGCTTTGTTTTAAATTGGGATCAGCAGGACTTGTAAATCCATCACAAAAAGTATTGTAGGAATTGTGCCTGAAAAAACAGGGTCAGGTCGTAACTATGCAATGCATACAGAGTAGCTATCAGCTTTATTGGCTTACAATCAGAATGGGAGTCTTGGCATTGTGAAACCTTTATATTTTAATAAAGTTAAAGTATTTGATAATGTAGAAAGTAAAGCACACCCGACTTTGTTGAATATTGGCATCGTGGTGCTTTCTTTTCCATCTTGAATATGATGCTTAAAGCAAGTATATTGTCTTACTTTAAGGCCTAATACTCCTATTAGTGCATATGTAACTCCTTTAATATTAATATTAATTATACTAATACATTTATATTGCCTTTCCATTGTTCCCCATGGCATTGTGGTAGAGTTTGGCTCTATTATGACCATGCTAAAATGTTTAATGTTATCAATAAAATCGGTACAGAAATTAATGGATCTAAAACTAGATAGCCAGAGAAAACAGGAAAAGGTACTTGCACCAAAAAGCCAACACTTGTAGTCTATTCTTTAACTTAGGTCAGTCATTACAAATCATTCAAACATATGCAGTAGTTTGTGTTGGGTAATAAATTCTGGCTTTGCCAGTGATAAACATATCCTGTTAAGTGCATGAAACCAAAGTCTTGTGGATTCATAGTAAACATACCAGTTTTACACATTAAATTAATGGTAATATCATTTTAATATTAGTTTTTAACTTAATTGTGAGTACCTTTGGGGGTTTGGTGGTGGCTTAATTGAGGAAGTTAACCACTTCTGCAGAAATGAGAGCCATTTTCAATCATGACGAACCATGCACAGTAGATAGAGCACATGGATTTGTTTAGCCCATTGGCTCTGCTGTTTCAAAGAACAATCAGTTAGTCCCATTCTGATGCTCCTTATCCATCTTTTTAATGTATTTGAATTAGAAGCTTACAGATTGTTATATCAAGCCCATGTTGCACTGCTTGTTAAAGTCAAAATATTTGATTTGCTGGCACAATGAAAATCTCCATCTTCATCAAGAAAGTGGGTGTGTGGAAGGGCCATTTTTCGAATTTTAAGAGTGTAAGTAGCTTTCAGATCTTGTTTTTTTATGCCGAATTAGCATTAGTGGGTGGATCTGTAAATAAGCAGTTGTTTTCCATTGTGGAGGATGCTCAAATTAGGATTGTTGGCTGCACTCACACTTTCCATTCTAGAAAATAATGGCCCATATGTGGTGCATACAACATTATTGTCTGCTATGTTTAAAATTGCAGGAGTTGAGTTATGATGTGGTAGACTTCATTACTGAAAAGCGATATTATCACATTGTCTATCTGAAATTTGTAGCCTCTTTGCTGTTAACAAGTTATAGTCTCATGAATATAATGTTATTTTTAACCATCAACATGGTGGTGTAATGTGGCCCTGAAACTATAAGATTCGTAACGTTGAAAATAGATCATTATATCTAGTCATTACCATGTAAGACTCAAAAAAAGACACAAAGTGCTGGAGTAACTCAGCAGGTCTGGCAACATCTCCGGAGTACTTGGATAGGTGATATTTCAGGTTGGAACCCTTCATTATAATGAATGCGGAAAGGGGAAAGAAATGTAGGATAGGAGCGGGCAGGACAGAGCCTGGCAAGTAATAGGTGGATGCAGGTGAGGGGGGGTTGATTGGACGAAGGCCAGAGATGAAAAGAAAGAGGGTGTGAGACAAAATGATCGAAGAGTTGTGAATTGTGAATCAAGACAGGGCTTTCTCCATCGCTGCTCCCACCCTCTGGAACTCACTACCCCAAACCGTCAGAGACTCCTCCTCACTCACCACATTCAAAACATCACTGAAGTCTCATCTGTTCAGCACTGCCTTCAATCACTGACCGTTACCTCTCCTTCTTTTTCCTTTTCTCTTCGTTAACTTATTTATCTACTTATTTTCTTTTATAATAATAATAATAATAAGCATTTATTTTATATAGCGCTTTACCAGGTGCTCAAAGCGCTTTACAAAAACAGTCATAACATAAAAACAAACAGACAAACTATCCTGTTAGTAAACCTTGTAAAGCGTCTTTGAGTGTTAGAAAAGCGCTATATAAATGTAATGTATTATTATTATTATTATTAAGAAGGAATATAGATGGAAGGGGAATGGGAGGGGAGAAATAGACCCGTCCAAGGTGTGGGGGAAGTGTTAGAAAAGCGCTATATAAATGTAATGTATTATTATTATTATTATTAAGAAGGAATATAGATGGAAGGGGAATGGGAGGGGAGAAATAGACCCGTCCAAGGTGTGGGGGAAGGAAAGGAGGGATGGAGGAAGAAGTGGAAGAGTTTGGGAGTGGGATGAGTTACCTAAAATTAGAGATTTCAATGTTCATACCACTGGGTTGTATTTTACCCAAGGGGAATATGAGGTGTTGTTTCTACAGTTTGTGGGTGACTTCACTTTGGCAATGGAGGAGGTCTAGGACAGAAAGGTCAGTATGGAAGTGGGAAGATGAGTTAAAATGGTTAGCAACCAGGGGGTCCAGTGGCCTTGAGGACCAAGTGCAAGTGTTCAGCAAAATAGTTACCAAGTCTATGCTTGGTTGTGCCAGTGTGCAGGAGACCACATCAGGAACACCAGATGTAGTAGATGAGCCTTGAGGAGATGCACATGAACCTCTTGTCTCACCTGGAAGGACTGCTGAGGTCCCTGAATGGAGATGGCGGTTGTGGTGTAGGAACAGGTGTTATATGCACCCTCCGCTCTACTGCTGCCAATCTCCTATCCCCCCACATCCGGACCAAACTCAGATCCTGGGGGGACAGGGCTTTCTCCATCGCTGCTCCCACCTTATGGAACTCACTACCCCAAACCGTTAGAGACTCCTCCACACTTACCACATTCAAAACATCGCTGAAGTCTCACCTGTTCAGTACTGCCTTCAACCACTGAAGGTCACCTCACCTTCTGTCTCCTTTCTCTGTTCGTTTACTTATTTACATATTTATCTATTTATTCATTTCCCTATGTTCTCTAAATATCTGTAAAGCGTCTTTGAGTATATGAAAAGCGCTATATAAATAAAATGCATTATTATTATTATTATTATTATATCTCAGTTATATCACAGTTACAAGGAGGAGTACCTGGGGAGAGGAGAGGATGGGAAAAAGGTGATCAGATCACAATAGAAGTAATGGAAATGTCGGTGAATTATGGGGTTTGATACGGAGACTGGTGCTGTGAAAGGTGAGGACCAGGGAAACTCTATCTTCATTCCGTTTTGGAGGTTAGAAAATTTACTGACGACACCAAAATTGGTGAAGTTGTGACAGTGAGGAAGGCTACCAAAAGGATACAGCGGGATTTGGATCAGTTATATATATGGGTGGAGAAATGGTAAATGGAATTTAATCCTGACAAGTGTCAGGTGTTAAAATGGGAAAGTTTACATTTAATGGCAAGATCCTTAATGAATTGTTGTACAGAGTGATTTTGGGTCCAAATCCATAACTCCCCGAAAGTGGCTAGAAGATAGAGTGGTAAAGAAGATATATGGTAGGTTTACCATCATCTGTCTTATACGTTGAGTGTAAGAGTCAGGAAGCCATGTTGCGGTTTGGTCAGATTTATAGTATTGTAAACCAGCATCTGCTGTTCCTTCCTACATATTTATAGTATTGTGTGCAATTCTGGTCACCCCATCACAGGAAGGATGAGGAGGCTTTGGAGAAGGTGCGAAAGTGGTTTACCTGAATGATCCCTGGTTTCTGGGGTATTAGCTGTAGAGAGAGGTTGGACAGACTTTAATTGTTTCTTCTGGAACACCATAGGTTGAGGGGAGACCTGGTTGAGGTATTTAAAATTACGAGAGGCCTAGAAAAGGTGGATACATAGATACATAGATAATAGGTGCAGGAGTAGGCCATTCGGCCCTTGAATGATCCATTCAATGTGATCATGGCTGATCATCCACAATCAGTACCCTGTTCCTGCCTTCTCCCCATATCCATTGATTCCGCTAGCCCTAAGAGCTCTGTCTAACTCTCTTTAGAATGCATCCAGTTAATTGGCCTCCACTGCCTTCTGAGGCAGAGAATTACACAAATTCACAACTCTCTGTGTGAAAACGTTTTTCCTCATCTCAGTTCTAAATAGCCTACCCCTTATTCTTAAACTGTGGCCCCTGGTTCTGGACTCCCCCAACATCGGGAACATGTTTCCTGCATCTAGCCTGTCCAATCCCTTAATAATTTTACATCTTTCTATGATCCCCTCTCATTCTTCTAAATTCCAGTGAATACAAGCCCAGTCGCTCCATTCTTTCATCATATGACAGTCCTGCCATCCCGAGAATTAACCTCGTGAACCTACACTGCACTCCCTCAATAGCAAGAATGTCCTTCCTCAAATTAGGAGACCAAAACTGCACACAATACTCCAGGTGTGGTCTCACCAGGGCCCCATACAACTGCAGAAAGACCTCTTTGCTCCTATACTCAACTCCTCTCTTTATGAAGACCGCCAGAACCTTTCTGCTGGGGGAAATGCCAAAGCCTAGCAGGCCTAGCTTTAAGGTCACTGAGGGAAAAGGTTAAAGGAGATGTGAAGGACTACATACACAGAGAGTGGTGGGTACTGGAAGCATGCTGCCATGGGTGGTGGGGGAAGTCGATTCAAGAGTGTGTTCAAGAGGCTTTTAGATGGGCACATGAATATGTCGGGAAATGGATCACGTGCAGGCAGAGGAGATTAGTTTAACTTGGCTTCATGGTTAACACAGAAGGGTCAGTTCCATTGCTGCACTGTTCCATGTTCTAGGTTCATGTCAGCAAAGCAAAATTAGCCCCTTTTAATTGAAATAACTGGCTTGATTCAACTTTGAATATGTTAGAATGATATGCCAAATAATGTGGGATTTTATTGGTGAAATGATGCAAATATCTAATCTAGAGCCATGGTATTTTTAGGGTTGTTGTTGGAAGAAATGTTATTGTAAGCCAATTCTGTTAGTCCCTTTGCCAAGAAATGATAAAATTCTTTTCAAGTAAAGAATCAGATTTCTTTAATAGATGTCTCGCAAACTAAACCAATTGTAGTTCCAATGGAAGCACACATGGTATGAATGATTCAAGAATGATTGCACTCTTTATAAAATGAAGTTGACCATTTTTATAATGTAAAAGCTGTTAGCATTTTATATGTTGAATGAACATCTTTGTACAGTATTTATTTTCTGCAGCAGAATGGCGCAAATTTTCTGATTGGTTGTGTACCCATGAATTTGCAATAAATAACAATTTGCAACAATAAATCGTTGTCCCAGTGAACGTTCAGAACATTTAAAATTTACCTTTAAAGCTACAACCTGACAGGAACTCTGCATTGTACAGCATTTCATACAAAACAGTGTGCACATTTTAAACCCCAATCTGTTATTTTTCTTCAATTAATTTATTTTTAAGCAAGTTTGGCAGTTCCCTGCACTATGTGCGATTGCTGTCAATTGTGTTTTCCTTCATGATCTAAGGCTGATGCCACTGATGCCCAATTCCATTTTTTTCTAACAAAATTATGAACTTGAAATGTGATTAGCAATCCATTTGGAAGCACAGACTATAGCTTAATGATGTTCACGTACACTTATATACCATCTATGCTTAACACATGAAGACTAATTAAGAAGAGATTGTTAATTAAGCAATTTTCTGTTGCAATCTCCCTATTTCTAATATTGCATATTACTCTTCTGCAAATGATAGTAGCTTCTGCAAAATATTTTGCGAAACCTGTTTGCATCATACAGTAAAAGCACTGAGTAATTTTGAATATTATCGAACAACACAGACACAGTTTTAGAAGTGAAGTCAAATGGGTTTCAGCAGCCTCACAATGGGATTACTATCTCTTGATTTTCATAAAGTTTGTCATAGAGTAATACAGGCCCTTCGGCCCAACTTGCCCACACCGGCCAACATGTCCCAGCTACACTGGTTCCACCTGCCCACATTTAGTCCATATCCCTCCAAACCTGTCCTATCCATATAGGTGCCTATCTAACCTGTTTCTTAAATGGTGGGTAGTCCCTGCCTGTTCCGTACACCCACCACCCTTTGTGTGAGAAAGTTACCCATCAGATTCTTATTAAATCTTTTCCTCTTCACTTTAAACCTATGCCCTCTGGTCCTCAATTCACCTACTCTGGGCAAGAGACTCTGTGCATCTACCCAATCTATTCCTCTCATGATTTTATACACCTCAATAAGATCACCCCTCATCCTCCTGCGCTCCAAGGAATAGAGTCCCAGCCTACTCAACCTCTACCTATAGCTCAGACCCTCTAGCCCAGGCAATATCCACTTAAATCTCTGTACCCTTTCCAGCTTGACAACATCTTTTCTATAACATGGTGCCCAGAACTGAACACAATACTCTAAATGCGACCAATACAGCTGCAACATGACCTCTCAACTCCTAATGTCACCAAGAAATTTTGCCCAGAGAGCTTGGCCTGAATTTAATGAGTAAAGAAAGCAACAAGTCAACAGCTCTTAATTCACCGAACATGCCATTAAAAATGCAGTTGAAATTGTGTCTGAATAGGCAATAAAAGCTCTATTGGGGGATAATAGAAATGTAGTCAGCTAAGTTTCCTTTACTGAATTATTCAAGGTTTAGTTACAAGAAGTGCAAATAGGGCTGAGAGTCATTCTTTTTTTTTAATGTTTATTTTTTTAATTTTTAATTTAATTGATTACAGTGCATATAACAACAACAGTAAACCCCATCCCTCCCCTTCCCTACATAATCATGAAAACAAACAAACAAAAACAAACTAATAAATAAATAAAAAATAAATTAAAAAAGAACATAACTACAATGTGACAAAAAAGACAAAAGCACAAAAACATGAGGCATGGTAATTTTCACAAGTCAAATATTTCAGTATTTTCACTGCTGGATTCAAAGAAGGTACAAAAGCATGTGGCATTGAGGGGATAGTTTTACTTGTCCTTAATATGCTGCAGCACTGGGTTCCATATGTTGAAGAACTTTTGAGGGTTGTCAGACAATTCATATCTCAACCTCTCTACGTGTAATATGCCCATTAATTCTCTTAACCAAGTCTCAAACTGAGGAGCAGAGTCTGATTTCCATAGTTTCAAAATACATCTGTTGGCAATTACCATACCATAAACCAAGATTGTGCGAGCATTATGGTCTAGCTTCTCAAGTGTTGTGGAATACCCGAATAGAGCAGTTTCAGGGTCCGGAGTTAAAGTGACGTTTAAAACAGTAGAGTACCATTGAAATAAAAGACACCAAAAGTTGTGAAGTTTTGGACAAGTCCAAAAGTGGTGAGCGAGTGTACCCTCAGCGGTCTTGCATCTATTACACAAAGGTGAGAGATCAGGAAAGATTTTATGCAGCTTAACCTTAGAGTAGTGTAATCTGTGTATAACCTTGAATTGAATCAGTTGTAGCCTAGAATTAATAGAACAGGATTTTATACTTTTCAGTACTACCTTCCAGACATCGTCATCAATTTCAATGTTAAGGTCTTCTTCCCAGGTTTGTTTTATTTTTAAAGTAGATTTATCTAGTTTGTTTGAAAAGATACCTACAAAAGATGAGATTAGGTTCTTTGCTTCCGGGGGACCCAGCAAAATTTTGGACAACGAGTCGTCTTCGGGCAGGGACTCAAAAAGCGAATTGTTTTGTCGAACATAATTTCTCAGCTGTAAGTACCTGAAGAATTGAGTTTTGGGCAATGAGAACTTGGATTGTAGCTGATCAAATGATGCAAAGTGTCTATTTATGTAAAGATCTTTTATTGTAACTATCCCTTTACAGCTCCATTCTCTGAATGCTGTGTCAGTAAATGATGGGGGGAAAGCGTGGTTATGCCAGATTGGGGCGTGCATTGACGTAATTGGAAGCTCACAAGCTTTCCTAATTTGGTGCCATATTCTCTGAGCATTGGACAGAGTGAAGTGATCCTCTCTAAGAGAGGTGAGAGATCTGGGTAATGAAAAAAGGAGAGCAGGGAGAGAAGTTTTTGGGGTTAAGCTTTTTTCAATCGCCAGCCAAGGGGGCAGGTCATATCCAACTCCCCGTTCATATGCATACTGCCAGTATACCATGACTCTAACATTGGCCGCCCAATAGTAATATAAAAAGCACGGTAACCCCAGTCCCCCATGTTCCCTCGTTTTTTGAAGATAAGCTTTTGAGATCCTGTGTGCTTTATATCCCCAAATAAATGGTATAATGATAGAATCGATTAACTTAAAGTAGGATTTGGGGATAAAAACAGGGACATTCTGAAATAAATACAGAAATCTCGGCAGGGAGACCATCTTTACTGCGTTCAGCGGCCAATCAAGGAAATAGGCAACGTTCTCCATTTCTCTATGTTCTCCTTGCCTTTCGGTAAAGTTAATTTAAAAAAGGGTCTTGGGGTTTTTAGATATTTTAATGCCCAGATATTTTATACTATCCGGATTTGTTTTAAACTGCATGTTGGCTACGAATACAGGGTCTAATTCTGCTGTTATCGATATAAGTTCACTCTTCTGCCAGTTTATAGTGTAACCTGAGACCTCGCCAAAGGAATTAATAAGCTGGAATAAGTAAGGGACAGAATGTTCAGGGTCAGATACAAAGATGGCAATATCATCCGCATAAAACGAAATCTTATGTTCCACCCCACCCAGTATTATCTGTTTTATAAGCGCATGCCCTCTTATGCCGATTGCCAGCGGCTCAATGGCTAACGCAAAGGGGAGCGGCGAGAGGGGGCAGCCCTGTTGCGTACCCCTCTGAAGGGCAAAAGGGGGTGACCTATCCTGGTTTGTGAGTATGGAAGCGGTGGGATGAGCATATATAAGACGTACCCAGGAAATAAAAGAGGCACCAAGACCAAACTCTTCCAGCACTCTGAGTAAATATCCCCACTCAACCTGATCGAAAGCTTTTTCTGCGTCTAAACACAGAATGGCTTGTTTGGAAGAACTGTCGAATTTGTGATACATAATATTCATTACTCTTCTAACATTAAAGAAAGAGAACCTATTGGGGATGAACCCGGTCTGATCCGTATGGATAATGGATTCTATTTAGAGTCATTCTTCAGTTCAAAACAAAGACTGATTTCAAATGTAGATGTTTGCTGTGTTTAAGGATGTGGCAGAATTGGGGTAGACGCCAATAGGAAGAGGAAGGAAAACATGTTTGATGGATGAATGTAATAAAACACGCTGCACAGTTGGGAATGGAACTCTTTAACTAATGTGCACAATTTTTTCCATGTTACACATAATGTTTCATTGAGATAAATACATTTTACATACATCTTACTGTTTAAGATTAATAATTGTGAAATAGATATTTAAGATTGCAGTCTAAAATGGTACTTTGCTACTTAAGTTTGTACACAAAATGCTGGAGTAACTCAGCAGGTCAGGCAGCATCTCAGGAGAGAAGGAATGGGTGACGTTTCGGGTCAAGACCATTCTTCTGTCTGAATCAGTCCGAAGAAGGGTCTCGACCCGAAACGTCACCCATTCCTTCTCTCCTGAGATGCTGCCTGACCTGCTGAGTTACTCCAGCATTTTGTGAATAAATACCTTCGATTTGTACCAGCATCTGCAGTTATTTTCTTACACTTAAGTTTGTACATGTCATCTGCATTTGGTTATGAGAAGACTAGCACAGAAAGAAGGTCGCATGGTTGCTTATTGAACTAGCTAATGTGTTGCCATTACACGTGGGGACTTGAGATTTGTGATCTTTGGTTGATGGCAGTGTTGAAATGCTGATGATAATTAGGCCAGGGCACATTGACAAAATGTTAACAAGTGGATTATGTAGCACTTTTTAAATGTTATAAGATTAAAAAATCAATTGTGCATTAAATATATTACTTTAGCAATCATTTATTGGTAAGATTGTGGCAGTCATGAAATTAGATCAAGCATTTATGGCTGCAATGCCTGTTGGCTTGCCTAATTTGATTATTGGTGTTTTAATGTTGGTAGTAGCAATTGGAGTGTAGATGGTGTAATTTGGCCTCTTCCACAATTAGATGTGTAATAATGAAGTGACTGGTCATGAGACATGTATTTCTACTTATTCTGACATAAATTGGATCTCAGAGATTAAAGGGCCTGTCCCACTTAGGCGATCTTTTTGGCGACTGCCGGCGTCTGTCAAAGTCGTAGCAGATCGCTGAACTTTTCTTTTACCCGACGACAATGACCACGACAATGCCGAGTCAGGTCGAGATTACAGCGTCTTCTGAAACATCGTGAAAATTCCCACGCTGTCAATGCTTCTCCAGTGTCCTGGTTTTCGCTGAAATCACTGAAAAGTCAGTAAGTACTTGAGAGTTTTGAACTATAACACCTTGTATGGGTTACTTAAAAACCAAGCTTCACTGTAACAAGGAATAAACCGGATTTACTTCCAGTTTACTAATAGCTGTATTAAAAAAAAAAAATTTAAAAAGTGGTTCAGTGGATTTTTGTGAAAAGTGTGGGCATTCTTTGAAAATGTAAGGGAGATGCATATCTGGTTTCTGGGTTGAATATCTGGGTTGGGAGCCTACTTTAAATGTAATGGCTGAGGCCAAAAACATCGCGAAAATTCCCATGCTGACCTGACCGTCAAACTGTCGCCTCCAATCTACCTGTCAAATGTCCTGATGGTAAATAAATTGGTTAAACACAAGCATTTTATGGTATTTTTAAATGACTTCACTTATTTTAATATTATGTGCTTCTAAATGTATCTTAAGAGATTTCAAATCGTTTGATTTCTCAGCAACGCGCCAAGATCCACTACGATCTTTGGAAGACTCCTCAAGATCATGCTCGCAACACCCTGGCGAACTGTTGGCGACAGCCTAGTCGCCTTGAAATCACCTTAAAATCGCCGAATTGGGACAGGCCCTTAACACTATAGCCATTGTAGAATTGTCTCAGTATACCTAAGACTACTTTATTCCTTGGAGCACAGGAGGATGAGGGAGTGATCTGATAGAGCTGTATAAGATCATGAGGGTATTATATAGGGTAAATGCACAGAATCTTTTACCCAGAGTAACGGCAACATTTTTACACCAAGGGTGGTGGGTATATGCAACAGGCTGTCAGAGGAGGTGGGTGAGGCAGGTTTTATCACAACCGTTTAAGAGACATTTGGACAGGCATATGGATGGGATAGGCTTAGAAGAATATGAGACAAATGCAGGCAGGTGGGTCTATTGTAGAAGGGGCATGTTGGTCGGTGTGGGGAAGTTGGGTCGAAGGGCCTGTTTCCACGCTCTATGACTACACTGCCACTGCATACTCTCTTTTCTTGCCACTTGGAGGATTCTCCTGGTATTAGGCACCCTGATTTGAAATGGCTGGAGGCTGTTCAAACTCTTGCGGAGTTCATTGAGTATTTTAGTATCTGAAAGGGTTTTTTTTCCCTCAACATTGCGCTGCTAAATTCCTTCAATGGATCCCTTGGTGATGACTGCTGGTAGCCGTCTGTGACAGGGGGCTTCAAACAAGGTTCACTAAAGTTATTGCACTGATTAACCATTTCAAGGTACTCAGTGGGGAAGAATTGCTTATAATTCAGTAGTAGAAGTACCATCCCAGACACCAAGAACACATTTCATTTCACCATGCAAGCTCACACACATTATTTAGCCTCTCGTCGAAGTTTCTTTGTAGAGGTGACTGCAATAATTATTGCAAGAACAGTTTGAGCAGGTGTGAAGAATCCCAAGACAGGAATCAATTTTACACGTGAGATCATAATTATTACCTGAATAATATGGCAATTATGGTATCAGTCAAATGATTTTATATTCATGTACTCTGCTGCAATGAGGTGATCACTTTTAATTGAAAAGCATCACTCTGTCTAAGAGCAATCAAGGTTTTCCTCCAGTACATTGCCATGTGAAGCATTTGCAACCTTTCCAGATAGGGCACAGCAGGCAATTATAGTAACTGCAACGCCATTGTGACATTCTGAACACTAAAGGATGTTACGCACCTTAAATAGAAACATGTATGAACATTATTAGCGTCTTGAGAATTGTTTATAACAAAACCAAAGCAGAGAAAACCCCCCTCCGTGACTGCTGTCCATTTAGTGGAAGCAGGGCACTTTTAGCTTTGACTGTAAAGAAGTTCATGACGCACGAGAAGCTCCTTTGCCATATGGACTGGCAACAGACTGCTGGCCAAAACCAATGGAAGAAGTGATGTAGAATGTTTCCAGTGGCGTCCAGGTGAATGTGTCCCCTGCAAGGCGATGGTGGAATGTGGATTAGTGTTCGCATGATGGGGCACATCAATGTCTGGAACCTGCCACAAGGTAATCCCATGAGGGGACTGGGTAAACAATGGTGCATTGATTTGCTGATACCCACACTCCGTTGTTTCAATCTCCAGACCTGGAGCTGACCTGTTTAACAGACTCTGAATCACAAGGCATGAAAACAGAAACTGCTGGAAATACTCAGCAAGGCAGGCTACATCTGTGAAGAGAGAAACAGAGTTAATGGTACAGGTCAATACCTTTCATCCAAACTGTGAGACTGAAAAATTGACCATATTTAACTAGCAGAGGGGAGAGAGAGGGAGGGAACAAAAGGAATGTCCCCGATAGAATGGAGACCAAGGGAATTCAGAAAACACCCATGCTGGGGGTTATTGTGATGTAAATTAGGATGGTGAGGGCTTGTTTTTCATAGATGACCCGTCTGAAGGAGCCATGGTTAGAGGAAGATGAATGAAGTCAGCGGAGAGAAGAAAAACAAGCTATGCTGATACAGTGAGATGTGAAAAAGAGAATACTGAAAGACTCTGCAAGTCAGGTAGCACCCATGTAGAGTGACAAACTAAATTAATATTAGAGATATTGGGGCACACTTGTCTTTGTAACAAAAGGTGATATGAAGTGCATGGTGGTTTATAGTCAATCTAGGCTGCAGAACAGGAGAGCTATATTGAATGTAGTGCTGTCATTAAGGTGATAACATAATCATCCCACTCAGGTCTTACTTGGATTCAGAAGATTCCAAAGCTATTCCCTTCTTGAAGATATTCAGGAGAGTTCTCTTGACTCCTGGTCAAAACTGCACTGAATTAAAAGGAATGGTTATGAAGTAGAAGACCATTCATCATGTTCAGTCCATTCTGGTTTCATGTAAGCAAAATCCATTGAGTGCCCCTTCTCCCCACGGGCAAACATTTTCTTTTTAGGTAGAAACAAGGAACTGCAGATGCTAGTTTACAAAAATAGAAACAAAGTGCTGAAGTCCCAACCTGAAATGTTACTTATCCATATTCTCCAGAGATGCTGTCTAACTCACTGAGTTACTCCAGCACTTTGTGTTCTTATTTTCTTTTTTGGCACTTACTCAATTCCCTTTTGAATGGTACAATCATGCCTCCACTCTTACCTCGAACAGCGCAAGCCAGGCCCTGAGTACTCATTGTGAATTTTTTTTTCCTTCTGCGACTTTTGTTTCTTTGTTCGATCACTGTCATTCTTTTTCCCTAAATTCTTGACCTCACCACCAAGGAAAACAGTGATTACCTATTTGCCAATCCCCTTCATGACTTTAATTATCTGTTAGATCTCTTCGCCATCTTCTCTTTTCCAAAGAATAACCCTGGGTTTTGTAATCTATCCTTGTAACTAAAGTCTCTTCTACCTGAAATCACTCTAATAAAACCTTCCTGTGCGCTCTTTAAATTCTCGACATCTCTAGTTGTGCCCAAAGAGTTTTATTCTTGCTCTTGTCCTTGATGCTCTTTCTGAGGCACAGAATCCCAGATGCTTTTGTAAAATCACTTTCTCGCCTGTGCTGCAATTTCTCCAGGCTCTGCAAGAATACACAAGGTCTCCCCGTTCTTCAACCCTTTTTAGAATGATGTTCATTGCATTTTTTTGTCATTCTATCTATCAAAATGTAGCATTTTGCTTTTCTCAGCATTAAATATCATCTGCCACCTGTCCAACCATTCCACCGACCAGTCTATGTCTCCTTGAAATCTATTATTGTTCTCCTCGGAGTTCACTACATCTCCTTTCATCTGCAAATTTGGAAATTGGCCCGCACATCCTGACCCAACTCATTAATATATATTAAGAAAAACATTACTGGCCCCTGGAGAATTGCTGCACACTTCTCTCCAATCTGATAAACAGCATTACATTCCTACTCTATGCCAGCAGCTGACAGCCAAAAAGAGGGTTGGAAAAATCAAATCCTTTCTTATGCTTCAGCAACGATCCCTGCTGCCACAGTACCTGCTGTTCATTAGCTTCACACTTGATTTATCCTGCGTTGTTTCTTGCAGTATACTTGTTGCATTTTCTGCAACAGAATAACATATGTAGTGAATCATTGTTGTAGTTCATTAACCTCTTATGGTTGTGAATGGTGCTATGTACATTTCCATTCACAACTCCTCAGTTAACAAAGCCATCTGTATCTGTGTACAATAAGACCGACACAACTTTAAAGCGATAAAATTGAAGTGTGCTCCAGGAAATACTATCTCCAACAAGTCTAGTCAATTAATATTCAATACTGTTATGGAATATCAATATTTATTCATTAATATTCAATGTTGTTAACATCCTTATTTCTACTATTATCAGTATCTTGGGGGTCAGCATTAACCAGGAACTTGAATAGATGGGACATGTAAATTCTGTGGCCAGAAGAACAAATCAGAGGCTTGGAGGCCCTAATATGTGACTCAGCTCCTAGCTCCAAATAGCTTTTTCATCATCATCCATCTGGCAGGCCAGGATAGTGATGTAATGCTCCTCAACTTTACCAAAGCTCTCCATCTTGCATTTTGAGAAAATGTTTCCTGGGTTTGCAAGAATTTGCAGGCTGCTTAGAAACAATAGGTCAAAGGGAGCAGTGTGGGAAAGTTCTTGAGACATGGTAATAAGAAGACTTGCCTTCAGAATTTGGGAGACTTGGCAAGAAATGATGGAAAAGTCTGAATGGCTGAAAGAAGAGATGAAACATAGGAAAGGGTATGATTGCTCCAACCTTCATTAACCATTTTAGCTGTCAGTTCCATTAAAAACATTAAAAGAACTTTAAAAAAGGTTCCCCACTCACAATGGGACAGGACTAAGAAACTAGCCGAGAACATTAGGTTAAAGTACAGGAAAAACAGTGCAGGAACAAGTCCTTTGGCCGACCAACTCTGTGCCAACCATGATGCCAAATTAAACCAGTCCTATCTCCCTGCACATGGTCTGTATCCCTGTTTCCTGCTTGTTCATGTATTTGTCTAAATGCTGGTTAAACAATGTTATCTAAACTGCTTCTACCACTTCCTTTGGCAGCATGTTCCAGATACTTACCACCAACAAAAAAATCTTGACTCTCAAAATCTTGACCCTCTAACCTAAACCTTTTTGATTTGTTACAATATATCCAACCTGAGAAAATGGCTCTGGCGTTCTACCCTATCCATTGCCTCTCATCATTGTACATACTTTTTGTCCAAGCTCTCTTCGTAACTAATACATTCCATTCCAGGCAACATCTTGGTGAACCTCTTCTGCACTCTCTCCAAAGCCTCCACATCCTTCCCACTGTGTAGTGATCAGAGCTGAACACAATACTCCAAAGGCAGACTAACCAAAGTTTAATACAGCTGCAACATGACTTCTCAACCTTTATACTCAATCCCCCAACCAATGAATACACACATGCCATATGTCATCTTTACCACTCAATCCACTTGTGTTGTCACTATCAGGAATCTATGGACTTGCATCCCCAGATCCCTTGAACAACAATGCCCTTAAGAGTTCTGCCATTTACTGAATACTTTCTTTTTGCACTTGCAAAATGCATAACCTCATACTTGTCTGGATTACAAGTGCCATTACTAGGCTCAAACTCATTTATATCCTTTGACAAACTTCCTCGCTATACACACCTCCACCAATTTTCATATTATCAACAAATTTATTAATCAACTCACCTACATTTTCAGATTATATTACAAACAATTGAGTTCCCAGTACTGATCCTTGTGGAATACCACTGGTTACAGACCTCCAGTCAGAAAATCACCTCTCTACCATGACCCCCTGTCTTCTATGACCAGGCCAATATTGGATCCAATTTACCAATTCACTGTGAATCTCATGTGACTTTCTCTTCTGGATTAGCCTATCGCAAAGGCCCTAGTCAGATGCTTTACTAAAGTCCATGCAGACAACATGGGAGAGATGAAAGCAGTAAACTGACAGCTTTCGGATTTATAAACATTTCGGGACCAGCATTGTGCAGAAATGAGATGTCAATTTAAAGCCTGGAGGACCAAATATAATGAGCTACATACACCGATCAGCCAAAACATTATGACCATTGACAGGTGAAATGAATAACATTGATTATCTTGTTACAATGGCGCCTGTCAAGGGGTGGGATATATTAGGCAGCAAGTGAACAGTCAGTTCTTGGTTGATGTGTTGGATGCAGGACAAATGGGCAGCAGTAAAGACCTGAGCGACTTAGACAAGGGCCAAATTGTTATGGCCAGACGACTGGGTCAGAGCATCTCTGAAACGGCAAAGCTTGTGGGGTGCTCCCGGTCAGCAGTGGTGAAAAATCTACCGACAGTGGTCTGAGGAGGGACAAACCACAAGCCGGCAACAGGATGTTGGGCGCCCAAGGCTCATCGATGCGCAAGGGCAACGAAGGCTATCCCGTCTGGTATGAACTGACAGAAGATCTACTGTGGCACAAGTCGCAGAAAATTTAATGGTGGTCACGGGAGGAATGTGTCATAATACAGAGTGCCTCACACCCTGCTGCATATGGGGCTGTACACGGATGACCAACTGCATATTAGGCAGGTGGTCATAATGTTTTGGCTCATCAGGTCATAATATTTTGGCTGATGTATGGTATTAAGATAAAATTGGAAGTATAAGAAGTGGGGTTAAAAATAGCAAGTTTAACTTTGACATAAAGCAGAAATATTTCACAGAGAAAAAATGACCTGATAGAAAGTATACGAGCAGAAAGTATTGCATTTAGAGGAAGTATGGGCTGCACTATGCAGAAGAGTTAGATTTCACAAACTGGTATTTACCGCAGTTTTGTGCTTCTTTTACTCAGTGTCCTGTCAGTGTGTTCGTTTGTAGAATCTGTTGTATTTGTGATGATAGACACAAAATGCTGGAGTAACTCAGCGAGACAGGCAGCATCTCTGGAGAGAAGGAATGGGTGACGTTTCGGGTCGAGACCCTTCTTCAGACTTGTCGGGGGTGGGTGGGACAGAGATAGAATGTAGTCAGAGACAGTAAGACTGGTGGGAGAACGGAAGGGAAGGGGATGGAGAGAGAGGGAAAGCAAGGGCTATTTGAAGTTATAGAAGTCAATGTTCATACCGCTGGGGGTGTAAGCTACCCAAGCGAAATATGAGGTGCTATTCCTCCAATTTGCGCTGGGCCTCTGACAATGGAGGAGGCCCAGGACAGAAAGGTCAGATTGGGAATGGGATGGCGAGTAAAGTGCTGAGCAACAGGCTCAGGTAGGTTAAGGCAAACTGAGCAGAGATGTTCAGCGAAACGACAGCCGAGCCTGTACTTGGTCTCACCAATGTACAGGAGTTGACACCTGGAACAGTGGATACAGTAGATGAGGTTGTGAAGTGGTGCAAGTGAACCTCTGCCTCACATGAAAAGACTGTTGGGGTCCTTGGATGGAGTACAGGGGGGAGGTAAAGGGACAGGTGTTGCATCTGCTGCGGTTTCAGGGGAATGTACCTGGGTAGGGAGTGGTTTGGATGGGGTGGGACAAGTTGACCAGGGAGTTGTGGAGGGAACGGTCTCTGTGGAAAGCAGAAAGGGGTGGAGATGGGAAGATGTGGCCAGTAGTGAACTCCCGTTGCAGTTGGCGAAAATGTTGGAGGATTACATGCTGTATTTGTGATGATTATCCCAGATGATCATAGAACGATAAAAATGAGTTTTATGTGTTACTTTGAGTTATCATCACTGATGGTTTATGGTTCTTGTGGTTTAATTGGAAGAGGAAGTGTTGTAATTGAAGTTTTTAAATGGAAACTAAGCAGGCTGTTAAAGTGAACGTGCTCTGATACTGATTCTGTTTTGTTAAATATGCAGATTGAGCTTTCATGTTATTGAGATCCATCAATTTTGAAACATGGGTCTGTTTAACAAAGGTGTTGTGGCTTCTCCATGGGACCCCTACTTGTTGTAAGGCGAATGGGACTCCAGAGATGCCGAGAGTGACAACAGAGTTATTTCTTATCTTCTTATTTCTTATTGTGGACAAGGGGGAAGAACAAAGTTCCTGTAGATCCTTCCTTGTGCTCCAGTGTCCTAAGCTTCCTTTCCCAATTACACTTCTCTTCCCTGCCGGAAACCGATGCTTCCTGTTGGATTAAGATTGCAAACTGGTGAAGACAATGCAGATGAAGCCTGAAAGTTAAAATTTCTTTGATCTCAGAACATTGATAGTATGATATCTACTTCAGCTACTTCACACTGGTTAAAATCTGAGCAATGCATTCACTCCTTTTTGTTTTACAATATATTTTATATTTCTTGGTTTGCTTTTATTTTTAAACCCGTTTTTGTTTGTTACAATGCATTGTTTAGAACTGATATACACTTCCTATTTGCTAGTCTCATATGCTTTGCGGGAATTTTGCAATTAATTTTCAAACTGCATTTTAAAACTTAGTTACATAGATTTATGTCTTTAATATATACTTTATTTCCTAGTTGTGTCTGTTACAGATAGCAGTAACAGGATCGTTCCGAGTCAGCATGGATTTACGAAGGGGAAATCATGCTTGACTAATCTTCTGGAATTTTTTGAGGATGTAACTAGGAAAATGGACAGGGGAGAGCCGGTGGATATAGTGTACCTTGACTTTCAGAAAGCCTTCGACAAGGTCCCACATAGGAGATTAGTGTGCAAAATTAGAGCACATGGTATTGGGGGGAGGGAACTGACATGGATAGAAAATTGGTTGGCAGATGGAAAGCAAAGAGTGGTGATAAATGGTTCCCTTTCAGAATGGCAGGCAGTGACGAGTGGGGTACCGCAAGGCTCGGTGCTGGGACCGCAGCTATTTACAATATACATTAATGACTTGGATGAAGGGATTAAAAGTAACATTAGCAAATTTGCAGATGACACAAAGCTGGGTGGCAGTGTGAACTGTGAGGAAGATGCTGAGGTTGCAGGGTGACTTGGACAGGCTGTGTGAGTGGGCAGGTGCATGGCAGATGCAGTTTAATGTGGATAAGTGTGAGGTTATCCACTTTGGTGGTAAAAATAGGAAGCCATCTGAATGGTGTCAAGTTAGGAAAAGAGGACGTACAACGAGATCTGGGTGTCCTAGTGCATCAGTCACTGAAAGGAATCATGCAGGTACAGCAGGCAGTGAAGAAAGCCAATGGAATGTTCATAACAAGAGGAGTTGAGTATAGGAGCAAAGAGGTCCTTCTACAGTTGTACAGGGCCCTAGTGAGACCACACCCGGAGTACTGTGTGCAGTTTTGGTCTCCAAATTTGAGGAAGGATATTCTTGCTATTAAGGGCGTGTAGCGTAAGTTTACTAGGTTAATTCCCGGATAGGCGGGACTGTCGTATGTTGAAAGACTGGAGTGACTAGGCTTGTATACACTGGAACTTAGAAGGATGAGAGGGGATCTTATTGAAACATATAAGATTATTAAGGTGTTAGACATAAGTTAGAGGCAGGAAACATGTTCCCAATGTTGGGGGAGTCCAGAACCAGGGGCCACAGTTTAAGAATAAGGGGTAGGCCATTTAGAACAGAGATGAGGAAAAACGTTTTCAGTCAGAGAGTTGTAAATCTGTGGAATTCTCTGCCTCAGAAGGCAGTGGAGGCCAGTTCCCTGAATGCTTTCAAGAGAGAGCTAGATAGCGCTCTTAAGGATAACGGAGTCAGGAGGTATGGGGAGAAGGCAGGATCGGGGTTCTGATTGTGAATGATCAGCCATGATCACATTGAATGGTGGTGCTGGCTCGAAGGGCCGAATGGCCTACTCCTGCACCTATTGTCTATTGTCTATTGTCTTTGGCCTTCTTTCCTTCCCAAGTGTCATCTTCCCCCCCTCCCTCCACCAACACAGCGGATTTGGGAAACGAGCTCTTGATCACAAGTCTTTCACGAATTTTAATTTTTCAAAGCTGCTTTTGCTAATGCAAAATATTTCTTCTCTTCCTTGCAAATTCTTAATGTATAAAAACCTTTGTGACAAGATAAGATAAAATATTATTCTAGCAAATCTGTCTGAATTTGCTTCACATCGAGTCTCACATATTGGGAGTCAATTACAGCATAACAGAAATTTGAGTAAGGCTGCAGGTTTTATTATGACCTTCTACTCTTCTAGGTTTGGGTTTATTATTGTCACAATTTGGCCGTACAGTCATGTGTGTAAAGGGAATATAGTAGGGGACTGACGCATTGTTACGGGTTATCAGTGTTGAGAGTTATTGTGGAGGAGGTGTTGTCACCTATCTTCACTGATTGAGGTCTGTGGGTCAGAAAATCAAGGATCCAGTGGCAGAGGGGGGAGCAGATTCCTTGGTCTTGGAGTTTGGAGATGGCATCTACTGTGGATCTGTTTTCTTAGTTAGTTTTACAAATAATTGGTTTCAATTTAAACTTTTTTTGTCATACTTTGTTCCTGGTCTCATCTGCTGCACTGCCTCCTTGATTCTTATTTTGGGTTCTTCAGACTGAGCAACTAAGCTCTTGTGGCCAGCCACATCATTGAAAAGCAGCTTTTTTTTTGTCTGAGCCCTTTTGATGCAAGAACTATAATCTTCTAATTTTGGACTTATCCTGTTTACTTGCCAATTTTTTCAAGATACTTTTTGTTAATCCATTTAAGCTGCATTTTCTTGGGATGCAACCAAGAACTTTTTTTAATTCCCTTGTTGTCTTATGAACGAGATGAAGGGGGTTGTCTGACAGAACAACTGCAAACATGGTGCAGAATCTTCTCTCATGATTGTGTGAGACGAGGATTTTAGGACTCTGATGTTGGTGCTCTGTTAGCACACATTAGGCAGGAAATGGTTTTGGGTAGACTGATGGGACTGAAGGTTGATAAATCCCCAGGGCCTGATGGTCTGCATCCCAGGGTACTTAAGGAGGTGGCTCTAGAAATAGTGGAAGCATTGGAGATCATTTTTCAATGTTCTATAGATTCAGGATCAGTTCCTGTGGATTGGAGGATAGCAAATGTTATCCCACTTTTTAAGAAAGGAGGGAGAGAGAAAACGGGTAATTATAGACCAGTTAGTCTGACAGTTAGTCAGTGGTGGGGAAGATGCTGGAGTCAATTATAAAAGACGAAATTACTGAGCATTTGGATAGCAGTAACGGGATCGTTCCGAGTCAGCATGGATTTACGAAGGGGAAATCATGCTTGACAAATCTACTGGAATTTTTTGAGGATGTAACTAGGAAAATTGACAGGGGAGAGTCTGGATGTGGTGTACCTCGACTTTCAGAAAGCCTTTGACAAGGTCCCACATAGGAGATTAGTGGGCAAAATTAGGGCACATGGTATTGGGGGTAGGGTACTGACATGGATAGAAAATTGGTTGACAGACAGAAAGCAAAGAGTGGGGATAAATGGGTCCCTTTCGGAATGGCAGGCAGTGACCAGTGGGGTACCGCAAGGTTCGGTGCTGGGACCCCAGCTATTTACGATATACATTAATGACTTAGACGAAGGGATTAAAAGTACCATTAGCAAATTTGCAGATGATACTAAGCTGGGGGGTAGTGTGAATTGTGAGGAAGATGCAATAAGGCTGCAGGGTGACTTGGACAGGTTGTGTGAGTGGGCGGATACATGGCAGATGCAGTTTAATGTAGATAAGTGTGAGGTTATTCACTTTGGAAGTAAGAATAGAAAGGCAGATTATTATCTGAATGGTGTCAAGTTAGGAGGAGGGGGAGTTCAACGAGATCTGGGTGTCCTAGTGCATCAGTCAATGAAAGGAAGCATGCAGGTACAGCAGGCAGTGAAGAAAGCCAATGGAATGTTGGCCTTCGTAACAAGAGGAGTTGAGTATAGGAGCAAAGAGGTCCTTCTACAGTTGTACCGGGCCCTGGTGAGACCGCACCTGGAGTACTGTGTGCAGTTTTGGTCTCCAAATTTGAGGAAGGATATTCTTGCTATGGAGGGCGTGCAGCATAGGTTCACTAGGTTAATTCCCGGAATGGCGCGACTGTCGTATGTTGAAAGGCTGGAGCGATTGGGCTTGTATACACTGGAATTTAGAAGGATGAGGGGGGATCTTATTGAAACATATAAGATAATTAGGGGATTGGACACATTAGAGGCAGGAAACATGTTCCCAATGTTGGGGGAGTCCAGAACAAGGGGCCACAGTTTAAGAATAAGGGGTAGGCCATTTAGAACGGAGATGAGGAAGAACTTTTTCAGTCAGAGAGTGGTGAAGGTGTGGAATTCTCTGCCTCAGAAGGCAGTGGAGGCCAGTTCGTTGGATGCTTTCAAGAGAGAGCTGGATAGAGCTCTTAAGGATAGCGGAGTGAGGGGGTATGGGGAGAAGGCAGGAACGGGGTACTGATTGAGAGTGATCAGCCATGATCGCATTGAATGGCGGTGCTGGCTCGAAGGGCTGAATGGCCTACTCCTGCACCTATTGTCTATTAAGAACAGTGAAGAATTGTGGATGGTTGAGCTATTGTGACAATTTTTTGCAAGGCCTTCCTAGTAGATCTATTCTGTTGTGGACATAGTACCCAGGCAATTACGTGCAGTGGAACAGACCTTGTCTTTTAAAATTACAAGTAATCTTTTCATCTACAAGATACTGCCAATGTAAAATAAAAGGAATCCTTTGAACAGAGGACTGTGGGATGTTCGTGGGTAATGTAGGGTGGATGAAGAGGATAAGGGATATCAAGGATAAGAGTATGCAATTTGTGGTATGCACCAAGTGTGCGCCAACCAGCGATCCCCGTTACACTAACACACACTGCACACTAGGGACAATTTACAATTTTTTTTGCTGAAGCCAATTGACCTACAAATCTGTATGTCTTTGGAGTGTGGGAGGAACCCGGAGAAAACCCATGCGGCCACAGGGAGAATGTTCAAACTCCGTACTGAAAGCACCCGTAGTCAGAATCGAACCCGGGACTCTGGCACTGTAAGGCAGCAACTGTGCCACCATGCTGCTCTAACTCTTGACTCCTAACTCCCTAACTTCTAACTGTAATGATATACTCTGTAACTGTGGTCGTAGAAAGTCTGAAGAAGGGTCTCGACTCGAAACGTCACCCATTCCTTCTCTCCTGAGATGCTGCCTGACCTGCTGAGTTACTCCAGCATTTTGTGAATAAATACTATAACTGTGATGACTCTAATTCCATGGCAGTCAGGCCCCTTTAAACTGTTGGTGAATGAAGCATCAAACCCCAAAGAGACCTGGGTGTTGTAGCATTGAGGACCTGGAACAAAAAAAAGTTAATTTTATTACATTGTATATAACCTAATATATGTGAATACTATGATATTTACAGGGCACTAGACTTTTACTTGTTTGAAATAAAACTCCATGTATGTTAGGATATGGATTTTTCAGGGTTACATTTACATCTTAGTTAAAATGAAACAAATATTTTAGACCACATTAAAAGTGGGTTAATTATGCAGCTGTCTTGGTTCTACACTGCAGCTGTCCTTCATACAAAACAAGTTCAAGGTCAGAGCAGTCGGCAAACTTCCTGTATTTTGCTGTTTCTTGAGACTTTCATTTTGATGGTAACACTGTGCAAATCTTAATGGTCATCAGAGCCTAACAGCCATTTCTGGCACAGCTAGATATTTGGCCATCTTTAGTATATCATTACAGCTGCGATAATGGAGTAATGTGTTTATTTGCAAGCTTCAAAGGCTCTATTGTCTTTTCCCTTATCAACTTTACGATGTCACAATCATTTATATCAAGTATGCATATGAGGTTTATATGGTTGAACTAGGCGAAAACAATTATTATTTGGGAGTTAAATGAAACTCTTGAAAAAACGTCCTTTAAATCATCTTAAATGTGTACTCTTATTATTTTATTTCTAATTCCGTTGTCTCCTTTCCTCCACTTTGCCATGTGCATATTTTACAGTTAAAACCTCCTACCGATTCTGTTACATTGGTTGGTGCTGCTGTCAAGCTATCTTTATTGCTTGGGTGGATATGAGAGTCATGTGTGGGCGTAAATGATAAGAATTTTTGACTGCATGCAAATATGATTACAGGTTTGTGTATATACGTACATGGATAGGTGTTATTCATTTTGCCTGGCTGTAGTTTGTGTTTGACAACATGTTGAAAAAAACAATGTGGACACCATAACCTGCATTTACACAAACTGTGGCAGATGTGCAGTGATGATGTGTGGCCACGTGAGCAGCTCTCTGCAATGCCCAACCTCCCAACTTACCGGAGAACTCCTGCAGCCAGGTGGGAAATGCAATGTTGGGTCTTTATATGGGAGAGCTTCCTGTAGGCTGTGATCATAAGAACATTGATGAACATCCACAGATCTGGCATAGCTTTACATTGTTTTATTGTTATTGTCACCTGTACTGAGATACAGTGAAAATCTTTGTTCCGTGTGCTATCCAGTCAAATCATACTGTAAATGAGTAGAATCAAAGCATGCATGAGTGCAACAGGAGAAACAGAGGTCACCATATGAGGTCACACACGTGACCAGTCATATTTGACCTCTGACACTAAACGAACATTGTCAGCATAACATATAAAAATTTCACTTGATAAACTTTGACATGTATAAGTCCAAACAGTACAAAACAATATACCTGTAATGTTTTCGGAATTAGAAGAGATGTATTCCACAATTTTTCACATTTTTGGTCACACACGTGACTAAGAATGGCCCAGTGGTAGAACGGGTTGATGCATGATTCTGATCTTAGTCTTGTTGGATGTGGGCAATTGAGAGTACATCATGAAGACTGAAGCAAATATCCCGATTTCTGATCTTTGTGATGTTTGAAAGATTACCGGTGAAGCAGTTGAAGATGAACGCTGCCCTCAGGAACTGCTGCAGTGATGCCCTGTGGCCAGTATTGTGATGGCTCCCAAGGGTCAGGCCACTCCCATATCGAACCTTCCAGCACGGTGATGGACAGGTCCGGGGGCGGCTCCCAGCTGCAGAGATAATCCGGGGGCGGCTCCCAGCTACACAGATAAGTAGCAAGGATTTTGTGAGAGCCCAGTCTTCAGTCTTTCACTGAAGTGGAGAGTAGTGTGAAACATAGAAACATAGAAACATAGAAAATAGGTGCAGGAGTAGGCCATTCGGCCCTTCGAGCCTGCACCGCCATTCAATATGATCATGGCTGATCATCCAGCTCAGTAACCTGTACCTGCCTTCTCTCCATACCCCCTGATCCCTTTAGCCACAAGGGCCACATCTAACTCCCTCTTAAATATAGCCAATGAACTGGCCTCAACTACCTTCTGTGGCAGAGAATTCCACAGACTCACCACTCTCTGTGTGAAGAAGTGTTTTCTCATCTCGGTCCTAAAATACTTCCCCCTTATCCTTAAGCTGTGACCCCTGGTTCTGGACTCCCCCAACATCGGGAACAATCTTCTCGCATCTAGCCTCTCCAACCCCTTAAGAATTTTATATGTTTCTATAAGATCCCCCCTCAGTCTTCTAAATTCCAGCGAGTACAAGCCTAGTCTATCCAGTCTTTCTTCATATGAAAGTCCCGCCATCCTAGGGATCAATCTGGTGAACCTTCTCTGTACTCCCTCTAAGGCCTCATTAAAGCCTCTACAGAATTTGCCTGGCTCCTCGCCTTCATTCCGGGCTTTCTCACGCACCCGCCACAGTATAATTGATCTATAATCTTTTGTGTTTGATATGACTTCAGTGGAGAACTCGCCATTGATTTCAACTTTACCAGAGCTCATACACAGTAAACATTTTAATGGAGTGTTATTGTTTCAGTTCAATTCTAATATTCAGATGAATGCAACACCAGTGTTGAAGATATTGATGGCAGATGTTTAGTTTATTCTCTCACATTCATTAATTTTTGAAGATAAATTTTAAGTTGATAGCGCTCTTATGTTGGAATTGACTCATGTTAATTCTGTCCATTGAAAAAAGAGTTGTGCTTTTATTTATATATATTGAATATAATTTTTATATATGGTATAAAGCATAATATGAAAAACACTACTCTGTTGAAATTATTTTTTACTTATGTGAATATCATACTTAAAAAGTTAACAAACTTATTCATAGAAATAACTATCAAGTCCTGTATGGCAATAATATGGGAACAAAATTGTTTACCTATTCTTAGAATAGTTAATTTCCTTGAATGCTGTGAATGCTGATAGTTCATTTAACAGAAAATGAAATGTATACCTATTTATAGATAGTATGCAGAAAATAAACAGAACTGCCCAAACAAGCTCTGCTATATGCTTATTAGATGTGACAGCCATATGTTTATTATGACCCCTAGCACTAGCCTGGAATAGCCAGTCAAGCTGTGTACAGCTTTGGACCCTTGTACGACTTTGTACTTGTGCCCAAAGGCCAATTAGGTCAACCTTCACAAGCCAGTGATTACTGAACATCCTCAGAGACTTTAATTCAGTGGATACTTATTTGCGACTGGTGTCACAGACAGTAAGTAATATTCAGAGAAATAGTCCAATTTAGTTACAAAAGCCAAAATCCCAGTTGCATTATTTTTTGATTGGCGAATTTGCTATTAAGCCGTGCCCTTTATAACCAGCCCTGTCCTCTATAGAGATCCTATTACCATATCTCTCCTCCACTTTCGATTGTGACTTATGTAACATCTGAATTACACAAAGGTCCACGGGAAGTGACCCTTACGTAGGTCAGGGAACACCTGGTTGGATGGATGGGTGCCAGTCACACATGCTACTTTGTCCTGGTTATTGTCATGTATCTTGAGTGTGACTGACGCTACGTTTGCCCAGGAGAATACTCAGTGACAGTCCTATCATGCCCTGTTGTCAGGCAAAAGAATTGGGGAGATTAGGTGAGTCATACTGCTTGGACATCCAGCTTCTGACCCACTTCTTGCAGCCACAGTATGATTATACAGCAAACAGGAAAATAATGAGTGGTGCAGAGGTGCTGAGGAAGGGCATGTTCAAAAATGCTTAAAAGTTGCAAGTCAAGCTGAGTATAAAGGTGCACAGGATGCTGCCCTTTATTAGCTTGAGGGACAGAGTATAGGAGGAGCACAACCTTAATCCTACATCCACAATTGAACATTGCGGACCACCTCTTGTACTACCATGGACTTGATTGCTAATTGTGCAATTTTTGCACTGATGTCTTGTTTTATTGCACAGCCTTTTTCTTTCACTTTGTAGAATTTATGTGTCATTTATGTTTATGTGTGTTGTCGAATCTAGGTGCTTGGGATGCTGTTGCAAGCATGATTTTTGTTGTACCTATATCTCACCTTTCTTGAGCAAAGAACAATAAACTCGACTTGACAAGATCAAAGGAAAGTTATGCTACAAATATACACAAAACCTGCACGGTCACATCTTGCATATAATTCAGCTCAACGCAGGCAAGATGTGATTGCACTGGAAAGGACGCTGAAGAGACATTTGATGCTGTTGTCACGACCAGACATAAAATAAATTTGCTGATAGCCAGGCTTGTTTTCTTTGGGGCAGAGAAGGCTGTGAGAAAACTGAGATGCATAAAGTTAGGGGGGACTGAGGCAGAATAAATAGGAATAACCTATTTCCTTTACAAAAGGGTGAAAAACAAAAAGATTGGGATTTTAAATAATTCCTAATGGATTTGATGGGAGAGACAGATTATTTTCACGCAGGGGGCGAAAAGGTTCTGGAGGTCTCGTCTCACTCAAACAACACTAGGATGTTCTCTTGAAGACCCGTGACCTGTAGTGACCCCATAGTAAGTCCTAAATTCTGTGATTCTAATTATTGTCAAATTTTGTTGTGGTGACAGGCAGTAAATAAATGTATTTTCTTTTTGTTTCTCCCATTTGGAGGTTCATACATTCATAAGTCATAGGAGCAGGATAGGCCATTTGGCCCATTGGGTCCACTCCGCCATTCCATCGACTGATCTATCTTTCCCTCTCAACCCTATTCTCCTGCCTTCGCCCCGTAACCTTTGACACTCTTACTAATCAAGAACCTGTCAATCTCTGCTGTAAAAATACTCAATAACGACCTCCACAGCCAGCTGTGGCAATCCTGGATAGGATTCAGAATATCTTTATTTGACAAAATTTAGTCACCCACAGTCCAACAATAAAAGCAATAAAATAAGCAAATTACACAACCCCAACCAACACAAAAAAAGAAACATCCATCACAGTGAGTCTCCTCCAGTCCCCTCCTCACTGTGATGGAAGGCCAGAATGTATTTTCTCTTCCCCTGCCGTCTTCTCCCGCGGTCAGGCTGTTGTCGTTGCCACATTCCAGGCCGCGCCGGACGGTGAAAGTCCGCAGCGGGCCGACCCAAACCCCGCGATCTGGGGCGTGCGAACATGCTGCCGCTGCACGTCGGGGCGGTCATGGCTCCCGACATTGAAGCCGAGCAGAGAAAAATCCCGCGGCCTATCTCAGGCCGCGCCGGACGGTGAAATGTCCGCAGCGGGCCGACCCAAGCCCCGCAATCCGGGGCGGGCGAACACGCTGCCGCTGCCGGAGCTCCCGATGTCAGCATCCGAGCCTAAGGCGAGTCGCAACCGCTCCCGCAGCCTCCGAGGATGGCCGGCTCCGCTGATGGTGAGTCCGGTCGGCTCCGCTGATGGCGAGTCCGATCGGCTCCGCTGATGGCGAGTCCGGTCCGCGGGCTCTGCGAACCAGAGCCCTGGAGGCCGGCAGCTCCAGGAGTTTTGCCGACACAACCACAAAAACACGACATCACATCTACAATTAAGACAAAAAACCCAACAAAAACACAAAGACAAACGGACCGCAGGTAAGCCACAGCTGCTAGGGCAGCGCCGCCATTTTGCATCTCCTTTCTAAAGGTACATCCTTTTATTCAGAGGCTGTACCCTCTGGTTCCAGACCCCCCCCCACAAGTTGAAATATCCTCTCCACATCCACTCTATCCCATCCTTTCACTGTTTGGTAAGTTTCAATGAGATCCCCCCTCATCCTTCTAAATTCCAGTGAGTATAGACCCAGAGCTGTCAAACGGTCACCAAACGTTAATCCAATCATCACCGGGATCTTTCTCATAAACCTCCTCTGGACCCTCTCCAACCCCAGCACATCCCTCCTTGGATATGGGGCCCAAAGCTGCTCACAATACTTCAAATGCGTGCTGAACAGTGCTTTGTAAAGCATCAGCATTACTTCCCTGTCAGGCAAGATCTTCCCTTCACTAAACCTTGCTGACTTTGGCCTATTTTATCATGTGCTTCTAAGTACTTTGAAACCTCATCCTTTATAATGGATGTCAGGCTAACTGGCCTATAGTTTCCTCTCTTTTGCTTTGTTCCCTTCTTGAACAGTGTAGTAACATTTGCAATTTTCCAGTCCTCTGGGACCATTCCTGACTCTAGTGATACATGAAAGATCACCACTAATGCCTCCACAATCTCTACATTGACCTCTTTCAGAACCCTGCTCTGTTGCATAAGGGAGGAATATTGTGGTTTGCACAAGGTAATTTATTTGAAACATAATCAAAGTGATTGCATCATAAAGGAGCATAAACAGTTTTCGATGAACTTTGAATGTCGTCGCCAACATATTACTTGCCAATATGACAATAATAACTTTGTCTTCCTATAGCTTACAGCTATAAAGCACAGCTGTCAAGTTGGTTGGAATCTGTACTTGAATGTGTACCTCAGAGTTTCTAAGTTAAAGTGTGAACAAAGATTACTACCAATTTGGCAGGGTAACATTTTTTGTAGCTGATAAAGATTTAAGATAACTTTAAAAAAACATTTAAAAGTAGATTATACTTCTTGGCCAAGGGGCCAGAAAGAATGATACAACATACTGATTAAATTAACTAATTGTTTCATTGTTTTTAAGCACATAAATCAATGCGAGATTAATGGGGGGAGGGTCGAGCAGAACTTTAATAAGAGAAAGTATTGTCATTGGCTTGACCGCTGTGCGACAGAAATCAAAAGATCCCAGGCCCACCAATAGATGCAGCATAATGAAGCTGACTTACCATTTCAGGCCTATATTCATTTGCAGCCCGGCCTTATTTCCAAAACTAATTATAGGGTCCCATGTGCACAATTAAACCTTAGCCTCCTAAACCGGGCATTATTCCTGAGAGGAAATGAAAGTGGGACATCTCTTCCCACGTTATGTTTAGTCATTTTTATGTTGTATCCATCTACTCATGTCCACGCACCGGGAGGCACCGGGAGACACCGTAAGTCCTGGTGCAACTTGTCTCGTCCCAAGAGTACCTGTAAACTGAGGAGGCTGTAGATCACTAAATCAATGAGGATATGGTCTGCAACCCTCTACACCTGAATGTGGTACCAGCCTTAATTTCCCTATCCACAGGGGTTAAGCGCTGTCAGCCTGAACCCTCTTAAACCCAGATAATTCCAGGTAACAGTGGTTATCAGTACCATATCTTATAGTTTGATGCTCACTCTAATCTTTAGGGTGGGTTGAAGGTGGTTGTCATGGTTATCTTTGACATAAACACAACTCTCTTGTATTTACTGCCATATAGTCAGGAAGCTTGTGCTGTCTGTGCCTCCTCCCTTCCTTTAAGCGTTGTTCTGCCAGTGAGCTGGATGGTGGGATGATACCCCATAACCTCCTACCTTAGTTTCCATCTCCTCTCTGGGCTCCAGTGAATGCAGCTGAGAGCTTCTGCCAAGCTCTCAGGAGCCCAGTAGAAAATGCCATTGTGCTCCTCAAAATTGATGTTAGCGCTTGGATATCTCCAGAGGTGCCTGATATATTATCCCGATGGGCTTTCATACCATGTTGTCTGCTGCTGCCTCACGACATGGGTGGCAGGAGAGCTTGCTCCTTGCCCATGGCAATCCAAGAGCAGCAGGAGGAAACATGTGGAATTTAAAGCGGACATGAAAGATATGAAAGAAGAAGAATAAAATCTTGCTCGACAGATATTTGGGGTTGATGACAATGAGGGGAAGTGGCAAGAAGACGACCTCACTGGGTGGGTAGATTAAGGCTAATCTGTTTTTTTCGGGGATCTAGGAGTTGCTAATGTGCCCAGCAGTTATTACAGATTTCATATTGGCCATGGGGAAGTGGTAAGGATTGCCCACAGATTTTCCCTTTGGGCCTCACTGCAAGGGCTTCCTGCCCCATTAAGGTGCTTACGTGTTGAATTGAGTAGTTGCGTATTACACCAATCATCTTGTAATGATCTATGATTTGAGATCAATGCAGCAAGACTAAGCATTCCTACAGCTCCAGGTTGGCAGAGCCAATTTAAACAAAATATACAGCATGTAAACAGCCCCTTCAGCCCCCCCATCAATCACCCGTTCACAGTAGTTCTATGTTATCCCACTTTTTCATCCACTCCCTGCACACTGGGTGAAATTTACAGCCAATAAACCTGCTGTCTTTGAAATGTTAGAGGAAACCAGATCACCCAGAGGAAACCATCGCGGTCACAGCATGAATGTGCAAACTCCACACAGCAACCATGGTCAGGATCGAACCCGGGTCTCTGGCGCTGTGAGGCAGCAGCTCTACCAGCTGCACCATGAGCTGCCTTGAAATCCTTGTCAACTGAAAAAAGTTCAGCTTTGTCCCACGAGGCTGGACAAGATCAGAGAGGAGTTTCTTCTGACAATCATTTGCCATGCAGTTCCTTCATTTGGTAAAAGTAAATTGATTGCTCTTATGAAGGTCAAACTGGGCATCTGATGGAAAGAGAGAAAAGGCGTATGTTGAACTTTCTTACATTTATAATTTTTTCTTGGCCTCTCAAATCGGGTCTGTGCCAATGCCTTGCAGTAAAATTAGAGTAAGATTATATATGCAGCTGCTTCATTTTACTTGCATGACTGTAATGATCTGTCAGAAAAATCATTAAAATAATGTGGTTTCATTATGGATCCTTGCATATTACAAACAAAAGGAGTTATTGAGGAATTTTTCAAGAATATGAAATGATTGATGGGTCAATCCTTCAGAATTCCATTGCATGAATTTAATTGTCAGTCATAATTTTAATGCAAAATGTCTTCTGTATTTGCTTGAATTAGGTCAGTTCGCAGCATACTGTCAAAATGCTTGGTCATAACTATTGTACCAAATCTGAAAGGCCTGCAATTATTGAAGTTATCCGATAGGACATACTGTGCTGAAAAACGTGGTGTAACTTTTGTAGATCCATTTTTTCCATTTCTATTACTGAAAAAAACATCAGGCAAATATAGTGCAACCTATTTTGAAATGATTCTCATCAAGTCCTTGGTAACACTCATCTCTCTTTGCAGGAAAAATCTATATTGTAGAGAACCGGCAGAATTCTTAACATTTCTACATCATGAGAGGCTTGAGGCACAGACTGTCTTGCCATTACAGTTGACCAACTCACATAGGATTTGAGGCATTCTTCCTACTTTTTGCGTGAGGTGGAGAGGATCTCCTGATGCTCAGCAATTCCAAAGGACAGGAAAATTAGCAGCTTTGAAACTAATCAATACATTAGAATAACTGCTGGTTTTATGTATACAGAGCTAACAATAACTTGGGTTTCATCTCTCAATGTATCTGTGAGTGATTGTCCACGTAGCCTTGTCGATTTAACAGCAATGTGTCAGGACCAAGATGGGTAAAAGTTACTATCCAATTATTACAGGTAGTGTGAAGAAATTGACTCTTTATCATTATGAAGGCCAAGATCATCTAGCCCCTAACCTTGCGATATCTATCGGCCAAACGTAGATAAAAATGTAAATATAGAGGTAAACCTGCTTTCCAGAGTGAGGGTGACTGCTATATAATGGCAGCCTCTAAGCTGGATGAGTGATAAGGAATATAGATGGGGAGAGAGAGTAATGACTGCCCTAGTGGGGTGGCTCAGTGTTTGTGATTTTTTTCTCAGAGCATTTCATATTGCAACTGAAGCAGCAACATGCAGTTTCAAGTGAGCTGTTACCCCTACATATTGAGTGAAGTCGTGGAATATCTTTCAGCACTACTCTATGGCGAGTCTGGGGCCATGTTTCATTATTCTAACGTAAAGTAGTCTTTGGGCCCCGGTGACTTCTCTCATCCATCTCCTTCACAAAGTTGAGGCCTGAAAAACATTTGTGAGAGGGGCAGGCCATCACCCTTTCTCTACTGCCTGCCATTTTAGCATAAAAATCCCCAGGAGATAGGACTTGCAGCAATGGTGTGATTTATGAGTGTATGATTCTATAATCCTGACCTCTTTAGAAGCTTGACTCATTGCTTTATCATTCGGATTGACCTGACATGTTTGCCAGAACAAAAAAAGGGGATCAGGTCTTAAAAATACAGGAATTTGCCTATGCTTATGTGTTCTGCAGTAGGGGAATAATGCAATGCCAGGTTACTGCTCATCAGACCATTCATTGCAATGGAACCAAAATTAATTTCAACAAAATATTGCAGTTGTTTTAGTGCATACAATAGAGGATAAACTTCTACCTTGCCACCATTCCATTCTCATTCACCATGTCTGAACCAATTGTGTGCAATTATGGTGTTTTATTCTGCCTCAAGCAAAATTACTAACTCCAATTTTACTTAATCTCAATGATGAAAAAAGACACAAAGTGCTGGAGTAAATCAGCGGGTCAGGCAGCTTCTGTGGAGAACATGGATTGATGACAAATCAGGTCAGGATCCTTCACTCTGAACATCTGTGGTTGGAAAGTTACTAGAGAGTATTGTGAGGGATAGGATATACATGCATTTAGATGAACAAGAGGTGATTAGGGATAGTCAACATGGTTTTGTACGTGGGAGGTCATGCCTCATAAATCTGATTGATTTTTTTAAAAATATGTTACTAAAAAAGGTTAATGAGGGCAGAGCTGTAGATGTTGTATAGATGGACTTTAGCAAAGCATTCGACAAGGTTCCACACGCAGGCTGCTCTGGAAAGTTAGATCGCATGGGATCCAATGAAAGACAGCAGAATGGATAGAAAGATGGCTTAATGGAAGGAAGCAGAGGGTGATGATAGAAAGTTGCTTCTCGGACTGGAGGCCTGTGACTAGTGGTGTGCCTCAGGGTTCGGTGCTGGGGCCATTGCTGTTTGTCATCTATATCAATAATTTGAATGAGAACATACAGGGCAAGATTAGCAAGTTTGCAGATGATACAAAAGTGGATGGTTTTGCAGATAGTGAAAATGGTTGTGAAAAATTGCAGCAGGATCTTGATTGATTGGCCAGGTGGGCTGAGGAATGGTTAATGGAATTTAATACAGAGAAATGTGTGGTGTTGCATTTTGGGAAGTCTAACATGGACAGGTCCTACACAGTAAATGGTAGGCCTCTGGGGAGTGTTGTAGAGCAGAGGGATCTAGGGATACAGGTGCATGGTTCCTTGAAGGTGGAGTTGCAGGTAGATAGGGTGGTCAAAAAGGCTTTTGGCGCATTGACCTTCATTAGTCAGAGTATTGTATAGAAGTTGGGAGCTCATGTTGCACTTGCATAAGACTTGGTGAGGCTGCATTTAGCGTATTGTGTTCAGTTCTGGGTGCCATGTTAAAGGAAAGATGTCAAACTGGAAAGGGTCCAGAGATTTAAGTGGATGTTGCCAGGGCAAGAGGGTCTGAACTATAGGGAGAGGTTGAGTAAGCTGGGACTCTATTCCTTGGAGCACAGGAGGATGAGGGGTGTTTTTAAGGAGATGTGTAAAATCATGAGAGGAATAGAGCAGGTAGATGCTCAGAATCTCTTTCCCAAAGTAGGTAAATCGAGGACCAGAGGACATAGGTTTAAGGTGAAGGGGAAAAGATTTAATAGGAATCTGAGGTGTAACATTTTCACACAAAGGGTGGTGGGTGTATGGAACAAGTTGCCAGAGGAATTATTTGAGGCAGGGACTGTCCCAACATTTAAGAAACAGTTAGACAGGTACATTGATAGGACAGGTTTGGAGGGATATGGACCAAATGCGGGCAGGTGGGACTAGTGTAGCTGGGACATGTTGATCGGTGTGGGTAAGTTGCGCCAAAGGGCCTGTTTCCACGCTGTATCACTCTGTGACTAATATTCCAAATGTGGCCTTACCAATGTCTTGTATAACTGTAACATGACCTCCCAACTTCTATACTCCATGTTCTGACTAATGAAGGCCCATGTGCCGAAAGCAATACGTGACGCCACTTTCAAGGAACTATGTACCTGCACTCCTAGATCCCTCTGCTCTACAACACTCGCCAGAGCCTTGCCATTCGCTGTGCAGGTCCTGCCCCGGTAAAACTTCCCAAAATAGAAAACCTTGCACTTCTCAGTATAAAACTCCATCAACCATTCCTCAGCCCACCTCCCCAACCGATCATGATCCTGTCGCAATTTTTGACAAGCATCTACACTATCTGCAAATCTGTCATCTACAAATTCAGTAATCATGCCTTGTATGTTCTTATCCAATTAATTGAGAGAGATGACAAACAGCAATGGCCCCAGCACCGAACCCTGAGGCACACCGCTGATCACAGGCCTTTAATCTGAGAAGCAACCTCTGCTTCCTTCCATGAAGCCAATTTTCTATCCAGTCGGCTGGCTCTCTTTGGATCCCATGCTATCTAACCATTCAGAGCAGCCTACCATGTGGAAGCTTGTCAAATGTCTTACTAAAATTCATATATACAACGTCTATAGTTCTGATCCCGTCAACATTTTTGGTCACATCATCAAAAAACTCAATCAGATTCGTGAGACACGATCTCCCATGTACAAAGACTTGCTGACTATCCCTAATCAGCCCTTGTCCATCTAAATGCATGTATATCTTATATCTCAGGAAAGTCTCTAGTAACTTTCAGACCACAGACGTTAGATTCACTGGCCTGTAGACAATGTACACTTTAATCACATGTGATTTTTTCTATTACAAATTGCAAATTGTGGAGTACAGAGGCAAATAAATAAATGATGGGTCTTTGTCCCAAACATTATGGAGGGCATTATATATATATATGCATACATATACATACACACACACACACACATTTTTTTAAATTGATACACACACCCACACACACACACACACACACACACACACACACACACACACACACACACACACACACACACACACACACACACACACACACAAATATATATACATACACACATACTCAAAAAACAAACAATAGTAGTGCAATAATAATAATAAAAGTCTATTGTAGTTCAGAGCTAATTTGAGTTTGTAGTGTTTAATATCCTGATGGCTATAGGGAAGAAGCTGTTGCTGAACCTGGACGTTATATATTTTTCAGGCTCCTGTACCTTCTTCCTGATGGCAGGGGTGAAATGAGTGTGTGGCCCGGATGGCGTGGGTCTCTGATGATGCTGGCTGCCTGTTTGAGGCAGAGACTCTGATAAATCCCTTTGATGGTGGGGAGGTCAGAGCCGATGATGGACTGGGCAGTGTTCACAACCTTTTGCAGACTTTTCTGCTCCTGGACGTTCAAGTTGCCGAACCAGGCCTTGATGCAACCAGTCAATATGCTCTCTTCTGTACACCTGTAGAAGTTCAAGAGAATCCTCTCTGACATACCGAATCTCCTTAATCTTCTCAGGAAGTAGAGACGTTGATGTGCTTTATTTACAATCAGTGTGCTGGGTCCAGGAAAGATCTTCAGAAATATACACACCCAGGAATTTGAAGTTTTTGACTCTCTCCACCATCCTCCCATTGATATAAACAGGATTGTGGGTCCTCATCCTTCCTCTTCCAAAGTCCACAATCAGTTCATTGGTCTTACTGATATTGAGAGCCAGGTTGTTGTGCTGGCATCATTTGGTCAATCAGTCGATCTCACTTCTATATTCTGACTCATCACCATCAGTACAGGAGCAGCTCAAGGCTGCGTGCTCAGCCCCTGCTCTACTCACTCTGTACTCATGACTGTGTAGCCGGACATAGTGCAAACTCCATCTTCAAGTTCGCTGACTTGAAGATGGAGTTTGCACTATGTCCGGCTACACAGTCATGAGTACAGAGTGAGTAGAGCAGGGGCTGAGCACGCAGCCTTGAGCTGCTCCTGTACTGATTGTTAATGAGGAAGAAGCATTTCTGCCAATTCGAACAGACTGTGGTCTGTGGATGAGGAAGTTGAGGATCCAATTGCAGAGGGATGCGCAGAGACCCAGTTCCATGAGCTTGGTAATAGCTTGGAGGGAATGATGATATTGAACACCGAGCTGTAGTCTATAAACAACAACCTGACATAAGTGTTTTTATTGTCCAAGTGGTCCAGTGCGGAGTGGAAAGCCAGTGAGATCGCATCCTCTGTTGACCTCTTATGACGGTAGGCAAACTGTAGTGGGTCTAGGTTCTTGTTGAGATAGGGGTTGATATCCGCCGTAACCGACCTCTCAAAACACTTCATCACCACAGACGTTAGTGCCACTAGCCGATAGTCGTTGAGGCACGTCACCTTACTCTTCTTGGGCACCGGTATTATTGATGCTCTCTTAAAGCAGGTGGGAACCTCAGACCTCAGTAGTGAGAGGTTGAAAATGTCCGCAAAAACCCCAGCCAGTTGGTCTGCACAGGTTTAGAGAACTCGACCGGGTATACCATCAGGTCCAGGTGCTTTCCAAGGGTTCGCCTCGCTGAAGGATTTTCTGACGTCGGCCTCTGTGACTGTGACTGTAATACCATCAGGGTGTATAGGGGCTCGGGAAGGCACATCAGTGTTCACCCTATCGGGTATCGACCTGAAACATCACCCATTCCTTCCCTCCAGAGATGCTGCCTGACCTGCTGAGTTACTCCAGCATTTTGTGATACCTTCTCCCTATCAAAGCATTGAGCTCGTCAGGGAGTGATGCTTCGCGTCGCTTGAGCTACCTCCTGGTTTCGCCTTGTAGGAGGTGATGGCATTCAAACCCTGCCACAGTTGCTGAACATCCGCCCCATCCTCAAGCTTTGAGCGGAAGTCCCTTTTGGCCTTTTTGATGGTCTTGTCAAGGTCGTATCTGGACTTCTTAAGAGACCTCTGCATCACCAGACCTGAATGCCCGGGATTTGGTCCTCAGAAGAATGCGGATCTCCTGGTTCATCCAAGGCTTCTGGTTAGGAAACACTTGGAAGGTTTTGTAGGAACATCCCCTCTGCGGATACAGTTGATCCCGGCTGTCCATACCTGCCCCATGCCTCCTACTTATTCTTAACCAGAGCCTGGTTGATGGTCGGCAAGGACCTGGCGATGTACTGAAGGGCCGATTTCTGTACTGCATCTTTCTATGATTCTATGACATTAAATGATGTAGGACTCCAGAAACTTTAGAGCTTGTAGGAGCTGCATAAATAAGTCATCTATATGAGCTGATTGATGTTGGTGTGTTGACTAGATGAGAATATCTGATACGGTTACTCATGCTTTAAGATCCTTGCACCTGTTATCAGGAGCTGTCCAATTTGGCCCCTTGAGAACGGCACAAGATGTCAATAGACAAGTTTCCAGGCCAATTCTAGCAGCTTGCAGTGTGGCTATGGATAAATCCGTCCAGCTATTTTCAAGCACACGCACTGAGCAGAACCAACCTGGGAGAACTTTGCATGTGATTCATCTCACAAGCAATTAACTTCAGTTCAATTTTGCAACTGGATAATCCGTTATAAGTGTTTTATGGAACATGTTAAACTTCATAAATGGGGAATGCATCTGAATGCATTTGAGTTCCTTGTCCTTTATTATTATTAACATATGAGAAAAATCAAGTTTATTGTGAAGTTGTAGAAAATTAATCTGTTTCTTGGAAGATGAAAACAAAGGTGAAAAGAGAGCTTTCAGGAGTAAAATGTAATAAATATAAAATGTTTTGAGAAGCAGAAACTGAATGTGGTATTAACTTTAGTGAGCACTAATTAAGTATTTGAGGAATCTCTAGGAGGTTGCTTAATTTGACATCAGAGATTTTCCTTGGTGCAGTAATTAAATTTGGCAGCTTTAAAGTGGCACGGCCCACTTCAACAGCAGGACAGTAATCTGTTTTTCCTGGCATGATTTAAAAAATAGAAGTGGCTACTTTTTGTGAACAACATATGGAGGTTCATCAGATATGAATGGGTATTAAAGGTAATTTTTGCTCTACTTCCAGGTGAAATTTTAAGATCATACTCCTATGCAATGAAATTTACTAAGGGTCTGCACTGAAAGCAAAGCCTCTGTGTATTTACCTTCACTGTAATCTGTGAGTTTATTATTTTATCTTTACCAAAAATATGCAGCAAATGAAGCAGCCTTAGCCTGTAAGCAGCAAGAACAAGACATAATTCAGGCAGGAGGGTCTCGTCCCAAAACATTACCCATTCCTTCTCTCCAGAGATACTGCCTGACCCACTGAGTTACTCCAGCATTTTGTGTCTACCTTCATAATTCAGGCATTAGCTTTTAAGTAGTAAGTTGTGGCGACATAAAGGCGAGGAGCCGGGTATTTCGGGGGCGATGTGTTTAGAAACATAGAAACATAGAAAATAGGTGCAGGAGTAGGCCATTCGGCCCTTCGAGCCTGCACCGCCATTCAATATGATCATGGTTGATCATCCAGCTCAGTAACCTGTACCTGCCTTCTCTCCATACCCCTTGATCCCTTTAGCCACAAGGGCCACATCTAACTCCCTCTTAAATATAGCCAATGAACTGGCCTCAACTACCTTCTGTGGCAGAGAATTCCACAGACTCACCACTCTCTGTGTGAAGAAATGTTTTCTCATCTCGGTCCTAAAAGACTTCCCCCTTATCCTTAAGCTGTGACCCCTGGTTCTGGACTCCCCCAACATCGGGAACAATCTTCCCGCATCTAGCCTCTCCAACCCCTTAAGAATTTTATACGTTTCTATAAGATCCCCCCTCAGTCTTCTAAATTCCAGCGAGTACAAGCCTAGTCTATCCAGTCTTTCTTCATATGAAAGTCCCGCCATCCCAGGGATCAATCTGGTGAACCTTCTCTGTACTCCCTCTAAGGCAAGAACGTCTTTCCTCAGATTAGGAGACCAAAACTGCACACAATACTCCAGGTGCGGTCTCACCAATGCCCTGTACAACTGCAGTAGAACCTCCCTGCTCCTAAACTCAAATCCTCTTGCTATGAATGCCAACATACCAGTAGTATAGTTGCTGCCTTACAGTGCTTGCAGCACCAGAGACCAGGGTTCGATCCCGACTACAGGTTTTTCCAGTTTGGTTTCTGATCAGTAGTAATCCGCAGGTTATTGTTGGCGGGGGATGCAGTGATCGTAGTGCTGGGTATGATTCCAACAAGCAGATAGTTTTTCCCTGATTCCTATTGAGTCGGGTTCAGCCAGAGATGCTTGATGGTATACGCAACCAAATGCTGCTTTGATGACCAAAACCAAAACCAGATGGATCTGGTTTTTGCTCACTTCACCTCTGTAGTTCAGCTCTTTTGTCTATGTTTGGACCAAGGCTATAATGAGGGTAGACACAAAATGCTGGAGTAACTCAGCAGGTCAGGCAGCATCTTGGGAGAGAAAGAATGGGTGACGTTTTGGGTCGAGTCACGACCCGAAACGTCACCCATTCCTTCTCTCCCGAGATGCTGCCTAACCCGCTGAGTTACTCCAGCATTTTGTGTCTACCTTCGATTTTAACCAGCATCTGCAGTTTCTTTCCTACACAAGGTTGTAATGAGGTTAGGAACCAGGTGACTTTGTGGAATGTAAACTGAGCTTCTGTGAGCAGGTTGTTGCTGAGCAAATGTCATTTGAGATCACTTTGCTGATGACTGAGAGTAGACTAAAAGGGGAGTAATTAGCCTGCTTCTTATGAACAGGGCATACTTGGTGATAAATGAGCCATTTCTGGTGATGGATGTTGAAGTCCTCCACATAGCATACATTCTGTGCCTTTTCCTTTCTCAGTGCTTCCTCCAAATGATGTTCTGCGTAGAGTAGTATTAATTCATCAGCTGAAGGAGGACATTAGGTGGCAAACAGCTGGTTTCCTTGCCCAAGTATAACCTGATACCATAAGATTTCATGGGGTGCAGAGTCAATGCTGAGGTCTTCCTGGGCAGCTCCCTGCCGGCTGTATACTATTGTTTCACCACCTCTGTCAATAGTCAATAGTCGTTTATTTGTCACATACACATAAATGTGTAGTGAAATGAAACATTACCCGCAGTTAAACAATAAGACCAATAAGAATAATCAATAAAAATGCAATAACATATAAAATCACAACTAACACCAAACAAAAAGAAACATCCATCACAGTGAGTCTCCTCCAGTCCCTCCTCACTGTGATGGAAGGCCAAAAATGTATTTTTCTCTTCCCTGCCGTCTTCTCCCGCGGTCAGGCTGTTGCAGTTGCCACGTCGGGGCGGTCGGGGCTCCCGATATTGAAGCCCCTGCTGGACGGTGAAAGGTCCGCGGCCTATTCCAGGCCGCGCCGGACGGTGAAAGGTCCGCGGCGGGCCGACCCAAGCCCCGCGATTCGGGGCGGGCGAACACGCTGCCTCTGCCGCTGCCGGAGCTCCCGATATCAGCCCCCATCCAGGGGCCTGCGGGCTTCCGACATCCACGCGGCCCGCGCCGGAGCCTCCGGAGACGAATCGCAGCCGCTCCCGCAGCATCCGCAGGCAGCCAGCGCCGCAGGTGGTGAGTCCGGGCCGCGGGCTCTGCGAACCAGAGCCCCAGGTGGTCCCAGGTGCATGGCCGGTGGTAGGCCGCAACGGGAACGGAGACACGACACAGAAACAAAGGTCGCGTCTCGGTTCGGGAGAGAGAATTTTACAGTTCCCGTTCCCTCCCCCCCCCCCCCCCCCCCCCCACACCCAAACATAACATACAAACACTACACCATATTAAAACTACAATTCATACAAAAACAACAAAAAACACAAAAGACAGACGGACTGCAGGCAAGCCGCAGCTGCGAGGGCAGCGCTGGCTCCTCCCCTCTCGCTCTGTCCTGCAGGTGGGACAGTACATACCAAGGTTGGAGATGGCGATGACTGGGACATTGACCATAAAGTATAATTCCATGTGTGAGACTATGACAGGCTTTTGCATGTTGTGAAATCGCTCTCTCAAGTTTGGCACAAATTCCCAGATGTTGCTAAGGAGGATGTGACGGGGTCAGTTGGGCAGTTTTTGCACTGTTGTTCCTTGCGCTGCTGTCAATTCTGAATGATCCATCTGGTTCTGATTCCTTGTGGCTTTCTAGCTTTTTCTTAGAACTGAACAGCTTCAGCCACTTCAGAGAGT
Organism: Rhinoraja longicauda; assembly: GCF_053455715.1. Classification (NCBI taxonomy): domain Eukaryota; kingdom Metazoa; phylum Chordata; class Chondrichthyes; order Rajiformes; family Arhynchobatidae; genus Rhinoraja; species Rhinoraja longicauda. The sequence goes on along the minus strand of NC_135954.1, from coordinate 41,530,663 downwards.
AGTTGGGGGTCAACCACAATGCTGCAGGTCTGGTATCATGTGTAGGCCAGACTAGATAGGAATAGCAGATTTCCTCCCCAACAGAACATTAGTGACCCAGATGCTTTTTTTTTTACAAGCTTTTTTTTACTGTGCTTTTCATGGGCATCATTTGACTTTTGAATTCTCAAATTCTCATAATTGAATTTATTGCCATCTTTGTGGTGGGATTTGAACCTGGATGTTGCTCTCGGTATCTAGATTGTTAAATGGGGACTGCTGGAAACTTCAGCAAAAAAGAAGGTTCTGTACGAATTCGGACAGTCAGGCAGTATCTGGGGCGGGAATGAACAAGTGACCTGAAACATTGCCAGTCCATTCCCTCCCCAGATGCTGTATGACCCGTTGAGTTCCTCCAGCACTTTGTTTTCTGCTCAAGAGTCTTAATCCAGTGATTATATCATTGCACCATCAAAATGCAAGAAACCTGAACAATCAATTGCCACCAGAAACATATTGAGGAAAAGTTGGAAATAGTCAGCAGGTCAAGCAATATCTTTATCTGAGAGTCATGCAGCATGCATCGAAACACTTTGACCTACTGAGCCTGCACGACCATTAAGCACTGTTTACACTAATCCAAGTGTTATTCTCCCCACATCCTCATCTATTCCACCTAATTTCTACCACTCATTTACATGCTTGGAGCAATTTACTTTTGCCAATTAACCTGCTAATTTGCATGTCTGCTCTGGGATGTGGGGGGAAACTGGAACATCCTGAGGAAATCTATGTGGTCACATTCAAACTCCATACAGTCTGTATCCAAGATCAGGATTCAACCCACGTTATGCCGTGTTGCTCCATTGTTTGGAAAGAGAAAAAACAGAGTTAACATTTCAGATTGATATCCTTTAACCAGAGTTGAAAAAGTTAACACTGCCATACTTTTTAGAGAAATATAGTCCTGTGGGGAAGTGCAGGGTAGGGAGGGAGACAAGGACAAGGGCAAGGGGGAGGATCTGAGAAAGAAAGGAAGGGAGGTGAGATAAAGTGATCAAAGGGCTAATTGTACAAGGAAAATGGGGATGGTAATTACACATATCTGGAAACAACAGTTGAACTCTTAAGTATAAAAATTAAAATTAAAACCTGACCAGAAATGATTCCGAGAACATGTTATGTTTTTGACATCTTCCTTACCCCAACCTATATTTGAATTCTGGCTCGAGTCTAGAGCAGGAAAAAGTGGGAATTGCTGAATTATGATCACCAGCTGCTGACTGACAAAATGCAAACTGTGTTATGATCCTCATAAGATGTTAATCTGATGCAGTTGAACATTACCATTTTTGTACTTCCCCATTCTCAGCCATTCCTTTTTAGCCCACTTGATAAACGAAGGTATGTTTGGTTTTCCTTTTCTTACATAGATCAGTGCATTTCTTTTCTGAGTTATAAACTAAATAACACCTTGCCTGAGCAGCAGTATTCCCCCTAATTAAAGTCAGGTTTTATACTTTGTTTGTTTCAGTCAATGCTATTTTGCATGTTGCTAACCACAGGAAACAGTACTTGATTGCAAACATCATCCAAAATGAACAGACTGTTTTGGATAGCTCACCTCAGGCCACTGTGCTCTATTGGAAAACCAATGCAAAACAGTTTAACAGTCATGACCTACTTGCAAAGATTAATTTCAATAACATAAACCTGTTTCAATACAAACACAATTTATATTCTTTGAATTTAATTAATAGCTGAAGCATAACTAATTTCCTGCGTATGAAGGAACTGCGGATGCTGGTTTAAACCAAAGATACACACAAAATGCTGGAGTAACACAGCGGGACAGGCAGCATTACTGGAGAGAAGAAGTGGGTGACGTTTCAGCTCGAGACCCTTCTTCATATTGACGTCAGTTAATTTCCTGTGTATCGCTTCTCAAAACATTCAGCACAATATTCATTCAACAAGAAAATATTGGGGTAAAAGTAGAAAACAAATCAACTTTTTAAAGACCTATACCTATTATTATTTTTCTCAGTAACCTGTGCTAATATTCCAGTTCCCCACAGAAACCAGGGAATATACTGAGACTAGGTGATCAGCTCAGTTCAGTTATAATTACAAATTAGTTTTAAAAAATCAACACTTTAAAAAATTTATGTGGTAAATATAATTTTTAATATCTTAGGTCCAGATATCTTTATTTCATAAAACATGCATGTTGAAACAGCATCACAAAAGTGATCCACACCAATTGTTTTTGAACATACACACAAACTTTGTGCATGTTAGAATTGACGTTGTTGGGTTGTTTGTGGATATTTGTGCATGAACCCTTCAAATTCCAATTACAGACTGCCTGACTTCAATAACTCTTCCGGAATCAGAATCAGCAATACTTCAGTCTTCTGTCCTGCCTCCCTTCCCTACTGTCCTGCCCTCAGATATCCATCCACCATCCCTTGCCAGCCACAAGGTATCATTCTCCTGCCAACCACAAACTCCATACTCCTTACCCCAACTGGACTTCAGTCTGCTGTCCTACATCCCAAACATCCACTCCTCTGTTTCCCAAATCTTCAAATCCAGTTTCAGTCCTGAATGCCATAACTTAATCTGACTGAAACAGAGGAATAATAAAATCTGAGTTTAATTAAGGGGGAATACTGCGTGCTGCTCAGGCAAGGTGTTACTTAGTTTATAACTGGGAAAGGGAATGTACAGATTTATAAAAGAAAATGAAAAGCAAACAGACCTTAGTTTATCAAGCAGGCTAAAAAGGAATGGCTGAGAATGGGCAGAAATGGTTAGTTGCACAAGATTAGCATTTTATGGGGTTCATTACACAGCTTTCATTTTATCAGACACGCCACTTTTTATGTGAGGCTTTGAAACTACTGAAGTTTACGACAGCGGGTGCATAATTTTCAGGTCACACCACAAGTTTGATTTACTTAATTCTAAGCATTTCCTGATTCATTGATGTCCAATGTGTTTAATTTAATTTTGCATCGCATCCAAACTATTGAATTCCACTGTAATATCTAAATGCATAAGTTTATCTGCATACAAGACATGGACATAGTTGTTTTGGTTTTAATCATGTTTTTGCAGTATTTTAATTCATGTTGAAATAACTGAAATACTTTAAACTACATTTTTAATATGACAGCAACAATTGATAAACATCCATATTGTTAAAAATAACAAAGAACAAAATAACAAAAGACAAACAATCTTTATTCTTCATGCTGCCAATTACGTAATACGTTGAAACTTGGTACATCCTGATGCATATTTAAACCATATCGCAAAACTATCATAGTATTGGTATGTGCCAAAAGATGCTATATTCGTATAGCTATAAGTTATATAACTTTAATTTTTCCAAAACCAAGATTCATCACATCCTCAAAATATGATAGATTGGCTAATTGGCTCAATTATTTCGCAAATTTGGGTTAAATTAAGGCGATTTCTAGTCCAGTGTAGCTGTAAATCTGCTATACAATATTTGTATATGAATTCATAAGATATGAATTCATATAGAAATACTGTATAGCAGATTTATATATGATAAATGTTTCCCCAAATTGTAATATTTCACTGTCTTTTTTGAAACTTGAAAACCTATTCCCATATCTTCAGAGGGGGTTAATTTTGCTGTTCTTTTGGCTTTCTATTTAAAGCTGTATTGCCACTTTTATGTCAGCTATATTTGTACACTGTGGACAACTCGAATGTAATCCTGTGTAGTCTTTCGCTGCAACAAAAAAGCTTTTCACTGTACCTTGGTGCACATGACAATAATAATCTAAACTAAGCTAGAAGCTATGTTGCATTAATATGGGAAACTGAGTAAGTAACTAATGAATGTAATAAAACACCCTCTCAGAGAAACTAGGCCAGCGTTTTTTGTTTGGAAACACAAATTGAATTTGCTGTGGTAGGTTGGGTAATTTCCTGGAATCTTTGTAAATCTGCCCAAAATATAAAAGATAGAGTTATGAAGGAGTGGAGCTGTGCATTGACTGGAGTCTGTTTTTAAAAAAAGATTCTTCAATGTGGATGTCATTGGCAAGTCCTATGCATTGTTGTGGTTCATTCGAATATGGTGCTTGGCCTGTTTTGACCATTATAGTTTACGCGAGGAAAGTAATCATGCGATGTTAGGGAGGAGTTTCCAAGGATTAATTCAGGAGCAGTTTGTTACTCAGGTAGCAATCATACCTGCCAGCATATGTTGCACTCTCCAGCAACCAAACACTATTTCCTATTCTAAAAGGGAGAAGATCATCTATAAACTCATTGAACAGCAGAGGCGGCACGAGAAAACAAATAAATGAATGAATGATATTTTATTGTCACATGTACCTCGGTACAGTGAAAACCTCTGTTTTGCATACAACCTATGCAGTACACAACAAAGTGCCAGAAATAATTATTGACAATCTATATTCTGTTTTTAATTTGGATTTCTAGCATCTGGGTATCTTTCTGTTTTAATAATTTTGAAGCTCTACTTAACAAATGTTAGTATCTTTTCAGTAATGGTGCTGATAACAGATGGAATCAAACTGGTGCAGATAAAAGCTGCTCAAACCTAATGATTTGGAAATAGTTCAATTTTGAGCCTAGTTCTGCCTCTGCTCACTAGGAAGTTATTTTTAAGTGCTGTCTTCCTGTTTCTTTGTTCAAAGACAGGCAGCTAGCAGTGTGAAATTGCAGAATGTAGCTCAATTTTGTTTTATTCAGTAATGTCTTATGGGCAGCATTGGCAAGACCACCCTAATTGCACTTAGAAAGGTGGTGGTGAGCTGTTTTCTTGAACCACTGCAGCCCTTATGGTGAATGTTCTTCTGCAGTACTGCTCAGTAATTACATAGTGTGGTACCTTTTTGGGTGGGGCTATAGTTGGGTGGCAGTCATCCCCTGCAATTTGGGTGGTTGATTGTTTAATAGAATGAGGATTTTCCAGGATGTTGCCAGGACTTGAGGAGCTGAGTGTAGGGAGAGGTTGGGCATGCTAGGAGCGCACAAGGGTGAAGTGTGATCTCATAGAGGTGTATAAAGTTATGAGGGGAATAGTTTGGGTGAATGCACAGTGTCTTTTACCCAGGGTGGAGGAATCAAAAAACAGAGGATATAGGTTTAAGACGAGTGGGACAAGATTTAATAGGAAACTGAGGGGCAATCTTTTCACTCGGGTGGTGGGTATATGGAACGAGTTGCCAGAGGATGTAGTTGAGACAGATACTATAACAGCATTTAAAGGACGCTTGGACAGGTATACAGAAAGGAAAAGTTTAGAAGGCAGCATCTCTGGAGAGAAAGGATGGGTGACATTTCGGGTTGCGAACCTTCTTCAGACTGTAAGGCCTTTTCCTATCTCTTGTTCCTTCCTCTCTACTTTCAGTCTAAAAAAGGGTCCTGACCCAAAACATCCTTTTTCTTAAGAGATGCTGCCTGACTCGCTGAGTTATACCAGCACTGTTTGTCTATCTTTGGCATCAACCAGCATCTGCAGCTCCTTTCTACACATGGTTTAGAAGGATATGGGCTAAATGTGGACAAATTAGATTTGCTTAGATGTTGCATTCTGTCAGCGTGGGCTGAAGGGGTTGTTTCTGTGCTGAATAATTCTATGACTATCAGAAATGGTTAGGAGTGGAGCACAGGAGAATGAACGGGGGCGGAAGAAAGGAGAGGTGTAGGGGAAAAAGGGGAGTTGTTTGGGGAGGGGTTAGTTAGAGGGTACCTAAAATTGTAGAACTCAATGTTAATTCCGTTGGATTGTAAGATACCCAAGCTTCCTCCCTCAAATGATGCATGACTCCAAGGCTAAAATCCAATTTCACTTCTAAAAGCATCTAGTTGATCATGATAGCCTACAGTGAAAATGAGTTATACAGACTTCATAGAAAACGTTTTATATCTGTAGAGAATATACACTGATGATATATTCCTTTCTTCAACACTGCCTAAGGCCAAACGAATTGACCTAGTTTAGATCTGTTTATATTCAGTTGCTTAATCTCTGAGTTGTTGCTACAACCAAGATCTATTGAAGCGAAGAAAGCAAATGGCACGTTGGCCAGATCAAGGAGATTCTACTGCAGTTGTACAGAACCCTAGTGATACCGTACCTGCAGTATTGTGTGCGGTTTTGTTCTCCTAATTTGATGAAGGACATTTGTGCTATTGAGGGAGTGCAGCATAGGTTCACCAGGTTAAATCCCAGGATGACGGGACCGACATATGATGAAAGAATGGATTCCATTCACTGGAATTCAGAAGGATGAGAGGGGATCTTATAGAAACATATACAATTCTTAAGGAGTAGGAAGAAGGGTCTCGACCCGAAACGTCACCCATTGCTTCTCTCCCGAGATGCTGTCTGACCCGCTAAGTTACTCCAGCATTTTGTGTCTACCTACAATTCTTAAGGGATTAGACAGGTTAGATGCAGGAAAAAATGTTCCCCATATTGGGGGAATTCAGAACCAGGGGTCACAGTTTAAGAATAAGGGGTAGGTCATTTAGGACTGAGATGAGGAAAAACTAATTCACCCAGAGAGTTGTGAATCTGTGGAATTCTCTGCCACAGAAGGCAGCGGAGGCCAATTCACTGGATGTTTTCAAGAGATAGTTAGATATAGCTCTTAGGGCTAACAGAATCAAGGGATATGGGGAGAGGGCAGGAACGGGGTACTGATTTGGATGATCAGCCATGATCATATTGAATGGCGGTGCTGGCTCAAAGGGGCGAATGGCCTACTCCTGCACCTATTTTCTATGTTTCTATTTGCGAGGCCAGGTTTTAGACTGGCTTCTTACTTCTTATCAGAAAATTAGCTAAATGCAACGAGGATGGGGCAGTTGCAATTCCACTCTCATCAAGCATATATACCCTCCCCCCCCACCCCCTGCCCTTCCAAGATGCCAATCTGTCATTCAAAGACCAGAGCTCTGATCTACTGCTCACCAGGTTTAGGGTGAGCCACTGACCACAATAAGTCAAGTATCCTGCTGAATATTAAATTTTGGAGGCCAGAATGTTATTTTTGGTTGCAACCTGACTGTTTGGGATTCAGTCCTAATATTTTCTGCTTCCACGTGTTAACATCAATCGAAATCTTCATTTTGTGTCTTTAACTGAAGTGTAAACTCTGAAATCTAACATGTTCATGGGCTGAAAGAGTAATCTTGATTGTATTGGGAGAATGGAAGTCTTAGAAAATTCCAGAAATCAAATTGGATTTAATAATTTGGCCTAATGGCACATGGACGAGGTCATTAGAAGGCTGCTTTGTCCCATGACATCCAACCTCATTTCCATTGGTATCCGATTATTATTGTCAAGTCTACAGAGATGTAGTGAATAACTTTGCATTAGGTGCAACTTTAAGTCATCCTAACATACAATGTCCCATTGATGCTATCAAAAGTATCTTTTTTTTGGCATTTGTTACTGAAAAACATTAAGCCTGAAAATTGGATTTCACCCTTCTGTGCCTAACCAGAGCTATCTACAGTGTTAATGGCCATCCATGTTTACCTAAAAAGGTGTGAAATTGGATCAAAAACACATTGAAATTATGTTAAGATGCTTAACATTGAGAAATATGTGCTAAAAAGGGAGTTTGTAAGTGGTTCCATAGAGGATCACACAATTTAGTGTCTATCAATTCTTTATTTTGTGCGGCCATCAGAAGCTCATCAGCGCTTAAAGGCATGTTCATTAAGTCTGCTTTTAACTCTGAAGAAGGAATCAGGAACATCACCTTGTAGTGGGTCTGGACGAGTAGGAATCAGGCAAGACGCCAGGTAGGTATTAACAGTAATTTAATGCAGCAACAGAACATCCACACTCTCTTCAGTCTCAAGCACGAGTTATCTCTCTAGCCCCTTCAGGCAAACCCCGTAGCACTAGTCCCTTCCCCAGTCCTGTCCAACCTGTGCCGAGGGGGATGATCCAGGGAGTGGCCTAATCCCCAGGTACCGCCACAACCTATCCATTTTCTAGAGAAATTAGGAAGGAACTGCAGATGTTGGTTTACACTGAAGATAGACACAAAATGTTGGAGTACCTCAGTGGGACAGGCAGCATCTCTGGAGAGAAGGAGTGGGTGACGTTTCAGGTCGAGACCCTTCTTTCAGGTTTCAACCCAAAATGTCACCCATTCCTTCTCAACAGAGATGCTGCCTGTCTCGCTGAGTTACTCCAGACTGCACAGAATATTCCAAATGCGGCTTAACCAAAGTCCTATAAAGCTGCAACATGACTTCCTGACTCTTTTTACCAATACCCCGTCCAATGAAGACAAGCTGACCATATACCCTCCTTACCACTCTGTCTACTTGGCTTGCCACTTTCTGAGTTATGGAGTTGGACCCCGAAGCCCCTGTACATAAATGTTGTTAAAGGTCTTGCCATTAACTGTATACTTTCCCCTTATATTCAACCTCCTAAAGTGCAATTTATATCACAATTTGTATTGCAAATGACTTAACATTTTACTAAAATTTGTTTCAGTAACAAGCTTTTCTCATTATGACTTGAAGATCTTTGCAAACAGGTTTTATACACTACTAGACCAAGTGGACCCATTGGGCCCAAACCACTCCTGCATTGGTGCAGCACCCTCTCCCACCCCCCCCTCCCCTCCCTCCTCCCCCCTCTCCTCCCCTCCCTTCCCTCCTCCCCCTCTCCTCCCCTCCCCTCCACCCTCCCCTCCCCTCCCCCCTCCACCCCACCCCCCCCACACCCTCCCCTCCCTTCATCCCCCCTAGGAGATAGATTTAAACTTTAAAATGTGAATAACTTTAAAATATAACAGCTATTTCAATTAAACATCTTCCATTTCCTGCCTCTGATGTGTCCAATCCCTTAATAATCTTATGTTTCAATAAGATCCCCTCTCATCCTTCTAAATTCCAGCATATACAAGCCTAGTCGCTCCAGTCTTTCAACATACAACAGTCCCACCATTCCAGGAATTAACCTAGTGAACCTACGCTGCACGCCCTCAATAGCAAGAATATCCTTCCTCAAATTTGGAGAGCAAAACTGCACACAGTACTCCTGGTGCAGTCTCACTAGGGCCCTGTACAACTGCAGAAGGACCTCTTTGCTCCAATACTCTTGTTATGAAGGTCAACATTCCATTGGCTTTCTTCACTGTCTGCTGTACCTGCATGCTTCCTTTCAGTGACTGATGCACTAGGACACCCAGATCTCATTGTACGTCCCCTTTTCCTAACTTGACATTCAGATAATAATCTGCCTTCCTATTCTTACCACCAAAGAGGATAACCTCAAATTTATCCACATTAAACTGCAAATGCCATGCATCCGGCCACTCACACAACCTGTCCAAGTCACCCTGCAACCTCATAGCATCTTTCTCACAGTTCACACTGCTACCCAGCTTTGTGTCATCTGCAAATATGCAAACAAACAAGAGTTTTAGTATATAGATGAACAAAGACTTCAGTTTATTTTGTATAAAATGTCATTGTTTATACAGTGCATTCAGAAAGTATTCACTTTTTCCACATTTTGTTATGTTACAGCTATATTTTAAAATGGATGAAATTTTTTTTTTAGCATCAATCTACACACAATACCCTATAATAAAAAAGTGAAAACAGGTGTTTAGAAATTTTTGCAAAGTGATTAAAAAGAAATAACTGAAATATCACATTTACATAAGTATTCAGACCCTTTACTCAGTACTTTGTTGAGGCACCTTTGGCAGCGATTACAGTCTCAATTCGTTTTGAGTATGACGCTGCAAGCTTGGCACACCTGTATTTGGGTCATTTCTTCCATTCTTCTCTGCAGATCCTCTCAAGCTCTGTCAGGTTGGATGGGGAGCGTCGACGCACAGCTATTTTCAGGTTCCTCCAGAGATGTTCGATCGGGTTCAAGTCCAGGCTCTGGGTGGGCCACTCAAGGACATTCACAGACTTGTCACGAAGCCACTCCTACGTTGTCTTGACTGTGTGCATAGGGTCATTGTCCTGTTGGAAGATGAACCTCCAACCCAGTCTGAGGTCCAGAACGCTCTGGAGCAGGTTTTCATCAAGGATCTCTCTGTACTTTGCTCCGTTCATCTTTCCCTCGATCCTGACTCGTCTCCCAGTTCCTGCCGCTGAAAACCATCCCCACAGCATGATGCTGCCACCACCATGCTTCACCATAGGTATGGTATTGCCCAGGTGATGAGCAGTGCCTGGTTTCCTCCAGAATGCTTGGCATTCAGGCCAAAGAATTCAATCTTGGTTTCTTCAGACCAGAGAATCTTGTTTCTCATGGTCTGAGAGTCCTTTAGGTGCCTTTTGGCAAACTACAAGCGGGCTGTCATGTGCCTTTTACTGAGGAGTGGCTTCCTGTGGCCACGCTACCATAAAGGCCTGATTGGTGGAGTGCTGCAGATATAGTTGTCCTTCTAGAAGGTTCTTCCATCTTCACAGAGGAACTCTGGAGCTCTGTCAGAGTGACCATCGGGTTCTTGATCACCTCCTGACCAAGGCCCTTCTCCCCCGATTGCTCAGTTTGGCCAGGCGGCCAGTTCTATGAAGAGTCCTGATGGTTCCAAAGTTCTTCCATTTAAGATTGACGGAAGCCCCTTTGCTCCATTTAATCCATTTTAAAATAAGGCTGTAACGTAACAAAATGTGGAAAAAGTAAAGGGGTCTGAATACTTTCTGAATGCACTGTAATTGGACAGCCTTTTAAAGCACATCATTCTTTTAGATGCCATGGGCTATTTAAATTTGAAGTTTATGGAGACTTAGACAATTAATTTGTCATTGCTTCTCTTATATGCATGACAACTAACATTTATTAAAATTGAATATTTGGAATGGGAATGAATTAAATCCTTGTGTGTTACAATTGCGTGTCTGTGTGACACGAATCTACTTTTGCAAGTGAAATGGTTTTTGTGCCCATTTGACAACTGATTGGCAGTAATTATAATGCAAGCTGTCTCCACTATTTGGAAGAAACTGCTTGACAAACTAGGTTCCAACAAATAGCAACAGTGGTCTTAATATAGGCTACGGTATTTAATCATCAACCAAATACAAAGTCTAAAATTGGTCATGATTGAGCAATGATTCTGTTTTTAGGTAATCAAGATTACTTAGAGCATGGCAGAGTTCAACACTCCTATTTTGGCTTGCACTCTCCTAGTCTGATCAAGGATAACCGATAATTTATTGTATTTTTATTTATGATGTTGTTCTGTTTAATGTACCTATTAAGTTCAGCAAGTAAGAATTTCATTGTTCCAGTCCTGGTGCGTATGGCAATTAAACACGCTTGACTCTTGAAAATTCAACCTTAGTCGCTTAAAACATGTTGCAAGTCATGTGAACTGTTGCACTTTGCCTCTGTAATCCATTCGATTCAAATGAATAGGATGAATTTGGTAGGAATGCAACACTGACATGATTCAACATGTTTACTTGGTACTTAGGATGAATTTTGAGGCAAACATATGGTTCAGTTTGAGGCAAACTGTTGGTTCTAATTCCTGTGCTTCTCACACTGAACAAGGTGAAGAATTTTCATGAGCTATTTCAGACCAATGTCCATACTGAACATCCTGGTAGAAGAATTGGAGTAATGTTGGAAACTAGTATCAAATGAGTAAACTTTGGAAATTGAACTACAAGCCTCATGTCACGTAAACGTTAACCTTGGCTTTCCCAGCTTCACTGCGCTCTATGTCAAAGAGCACCGAGCACTAGTGTCATAGCACATAAATGGGCCCTTTGACCCACTATGTCGTTTTGCCCATCTACATTTGTCTGTATCCTTCAATGCCTAAACATCCCTTCAATATAATTTTTGTTTCTGATTCTGCTGCCTCCTCTGGCAATGAGTTATAGATATCAATCACTCTGTGTGTAAACAAAAAACAAAATCCCCATTAGATCCCCTTTAAATCTCCCTCCTCTCGCATTAAACCAACGACCTATTTTTCCTGCTATGAGGAATCAACTTTTTTCCTTTCATCCTTTTTCCTTCAAGGCTTCCCCCCCCCCCCCTCCCCCACACACACACACATTCCCTTTTCCTTCCCACTCTTTTTGACTCAATTTTCTTCCTCTTTCTGACATCTCTACATTTCTCAACTCTCCACTTCAATCTGATGTTATGACGATCTTTTTAATTAAGTTATCTTGGGTTATTTTCCTTCATTCAATATCAATATAAAAATATTCAGAATAATCTACTAAAGTTAGCACTGTTTTCTGCTTTTGATGTGTTGCAATTAGAGGAAATTGCTGAGCTGGGGACCAAATGAGCTCCCACATGCAGGGAAATTGGAAATTAGCTTTGAGTAGAATGGCTTTGTGTCTCTGCAGGTCTGACCAGTTGAAAAAATGTTTGCTGTGAGTTGTTAAAAATAATTCAAATAGTTTTTGCAAACAACTTCATGCAAAGTAATAATTTGTATCAAGAAAATATTGGTAAACATTACTCCAAAACATTAGCAATTGTTTCAGTAAAGTATGTTCATACTTTCGGACATACAAATATCAATAGCTATGACAATGGGGCAGATTTCTCCCCCATCTCCACTCCAGGTCGTGAACCAAATACACCGGGATTTCCCAGGGAATAAGTTGATAGGAAGCATTTGGGGGTTCTGGATTCACTTTGTTGGAATGTCAATGTCTGTGTATCTCCAACACCAGTAGTCCAGTCATGCCAGACCAGAGATTCCAGCAAGGGCCATAATGACAGACAAAAACATTGCAAGTATGTTACCGCCAGATTGACTGTATATATAAGTGGGATCTTTAGGATCCTTATCTGCAATCCTTGTATGCATCTTCAAATCTACAAGGGGACAGAATGATGCAGAGTTCTTACCATGTTCACCCTTGGGATCAGAAATCCAGGTACATTTGGGCCTAGATCTCGGGGGATAAATCTGCCTTGAGTTAATGTATTGTAACTTATTGCAGGGCTAACCGGTGCTTCTAAAATTCCTTTGAGTAATAATCCAGTTTAACTATATTAACATTGGCTTGTTAAACACAAATTGAAGGGTATAGGGAAGCTTGTTGTCCACCCTACATTAAACAATAATACGCAGGATACAGATGTTAACACTGCAAATATTCAACAGAGGTGCCCATTTATCAAGCAGAATTTGTGAGAACTGAACTTTGCCAATCTACACACAACAACATGGGTGCATCAGCTACCTTCAAGGTGTTGAGCATGGAGATAATCATTCACTTTAATCTGGGAGAGTCGAGGCTACCACATTAGATTTGTAATAAATCTTAATTAAGTAGAAACGAGCAAGGAAGTACAATTCAGTAAAAAAGCGGTTGATCATCAATGAAATAGCAGGAGTAGCTGTAAAGATAATGATAGCACTCATCTTTACTCCAGTGTGTTCTTTTGAATCTGTGAAAGTCAGTACTTTGCTGCATTAGTGAGAATATTTGTGAGAGTTACTGAGATGGTGCTCATCACCTGCATCCTGGACAACTCACCGAGCCTTCTGATCTAAGGTATCACAAAATGCTGGAGTAACCCAGCGGGTCAGGCAGCATCTCTGGAGAGAAGGAATGGGTGACGTTTCGGGTTGAGACCCTTCTTCAGACTGATGTCAGGGGGGGGCGGGACAAAGAAAGGATATAGATGGAGACAGGAAGACAGTGGGAGAACTGGGAAGGGGGAGGGGAAGAGAGGGACAGAGGAGCTATCTAAAGTTAGAGAAGTCAATGTTCATACCGCTGGGCTGAAAGCTGCCCAAGCGAAATATGAGGTGCTGTTGAGGAGGGGGAGTTGAAGTGCTCAGCCACCGGGACATCAGGTTGGTTAAGGCGGACTGAGCGAAGGTGTTGAGCGAAACGATTGCTGAGCCTGCGTTTGGTCTCGCCAATGTAGAGAAGTTGACATCTGGAACAGCGGATACAATAGATGACATCTGGAACAGCGGATACAATAGATAGAATAGAGCCTTCTGATCTTGTCCTCTACCTGATGGAAGCCCGTAGCATGGGAAATCCACACCACGTGCTTTCTCCAGCTGTATATCTGTTGTTGGCATCAGGCAAGTATGCAAGGGGTGCCTGATATACTCCACGGTTATCCTTAGTTTCATGGCAGACTTATGTGAAGAAAATGTACATCCATCGCTACTGCATTGTTTGCTTGGAAATAGCACGACACATTACATTGTTCTTGCTCACCAGGAATCAGTGGTTAGCAGCGGCATGCAAGTCAAAGAACAGGAACAGCTGGTTAGTTCTCAAGCAGCCAACAAGCTTTTGGCTGCATCTGTCACTAGTGATACCAGAAGCTCCCAAAATTAAATGCGTTTTTTTCATCCAGGCTATTTTGGGTTCTTGAGCAGACTGTTCGAGGTTAATAAGAATAACTGCAAAATTTGTGAGCAAGCAAGTTCTTTCTCTTTTAATGAGGATGTTCTTTGTTAGTATTCCTCTTTATACCCTGTCGTAATGCACCATATAAATAAATGCCTGCCATCAATTGATTTTTAAAAATGTGAGATTTGTTGTGTTTTTTCTGAAAAGTTAAAATCAATCATTGCGAAGATTTCTAAAGGTCATACCAAATCCCAAATAATGTAGGTTGTAAAGAGTGTACACAATTTGGGATATTCACCAGTTAAAAAAAATTGTACTCTGCTTTTTAATTATTTAATTCCTAATATTTAAGCAGGTGTTAACAGCTCCATAGTTAAATGGAAGCCAGATCAATTTTAATGTTATTTATGTTCTGTAATAGCAAACATGAAATATGTACACATTAAGAGATGGACCACATAAAAATGACAGAAACTATTATTTGGGAATAACTAGCAACTGTTCCTTGCAATAATGCAGTCTGTTTGCTATTGATATAAAGTTACATTATGACTGTAAGTCAGAAATCTTCTATAAATCATTGGTGTGAGGCTTGGGTATTGAAATAAGGCATGAGCCCACTTCTGTCTAAATCTGGAACAACAATGCTGTAATTCATTTGGTTGAAATAGAACTGAAAGGTGATTTTAGTATTGGTATTAATTTATTAGTGTCGCATGTATCAAGATACAGTGAAAAACATTGTGTGCTATCCAGTTAAATCATACCATATACAATTATAATCAACCTATACTGTTTTATTGGTTTCATTGATTTATTATTGTCACCTGAGCCAAGATACAGTTTGTGTGGTATTCAGTTTGTGTTCAGTTTTGGTCACCCTGTCATAGAAATTATGTTATTAAGTTGGAAAGGGTGCAGAGATGATTTACAAGGATGTTGCCTGGATTTGAGGATCCGGGCTATAGGGAGAGGTTGAGCAGTTTAGGACATGCAGAGAATGAGGGGTGATTTTATAGAGGTGCATAAAATCATGAGAGGAATAGAGTAAATGCACAGAGTCTTTTACCCAGAGTAGGGTATCAAGAACAGGGCATAGGTTTAAGTTGAGGGAGGGAAGATTTAATAGGAACCGGAGGGGCAACTTTACACAAAAGGTGATAGGTATATGGAACAAGCTGCCAGAGAAGATGGTTCAGGCAGGTGCTATCATATTTGGACAGGTACATGGATATGGGCCAAACGCAGGCAGGTGGGACTAGTGTAGATGGAGCATGTTGGTTGGTGAGGGCAAGGTGGGCTGGATGGCCTGTTTCCACGCCGTTTTAGCGCTATAACCCCTATGACTCTAAATCATGTTATAAATATGTACAATGCACTAGTAACTACAGGTATTCAAAGAGAAATATACAAGAGTGCAAAATATCGTGTTACAGTGTTTTAACTTTACAGCTACAGATTGTAAAACTAATGCTTTGTCTACAATAAGGCGGGTTGGGAGATCGGGACTACGCCCTAGTTTATGAGAGTAACCTTGTAACTTGGGCAAAGTACTTATTCCTGAATCTGGTGGTTCATACTTTCAAGTTACTGTATCTTCTGGATGATGGGAGAGGCAGAATGACCGTGGTGAAAATTACCCTTGATTATGTTGGCTGCTTCCCCGAGGCAGTGGGAAGGCTGGTTTGTGTGATGGATTGGACTATAATAACTGCAATATCTTTGCAGTCTTGGGCATTGTTGCCAAACCAAGCTGTGATGCTTTCTAGGGTGCATAGTTAGGATAGCAAGGGTCGTTGGGCAGAGTCATTGAAGACATGTCAAACTTCTTTTGTCTTTTGAGTAAGATCAAGGTAAAATGCTTTTATACATGATTAAATGTTGTCGGAAATGATTTGAGGTTCTGAAATATCTAATTTTTATCATACTACCCAAATTATTACAAAAGCTATGGTAATATTGACAAGGAAAATTCTACAAGTTTGTAGCAGCTGACCTAGACCTTTTGAAGAAAATCTAAAAGCTCATTTTCACTGTCAGTTTAGACAAAGGACATGCTGGTGTGTCAATTAACAGTTAATTAGTGGAAGTGACTGTGAAATTAGAAAGCCGAAAACAAAATCTGATGGTTGAAGTAGTCTCCTCTGCACTTTCGGTCCTCAACCCCACCCTTCCCCATTTTCTTACTTTTGATCCGTAAAAGCAGCTAAAGCCAAAGAGGATCAAACAGCGCCAAAGCAGCAAACGTATGTTAGTTGATAACTCTGAAAAGCATTAGAAAATAAGAATTTGTACAACAGCAGGAAGTCCCCAAAAATTTAATAGAAAAGTAATTACTTTTGAGGCATAATGTGGAGCGATTGATCAATTTGCACAATAGAATTAACAATTGCTCGGAAGTGTCAGCTAAGGCAATGAACTGAAACTGATGTTTGAGCCCACTAGTGTTTGACTTGAAAGCGAGAATGCTGAGATTTATTTGGTTGGAAATGAATGAAAAAGGAAAGGATTAATGTTGAAACACCTGATTGAATATTGTGAAAAATTACGTTGATTCTCAAACAGTGGAAACTGGTTAGGTCTCAGTCATCTTAAGCTAAGCTAAGTGACAAATTTTAAATCCATCATTTAGAATATTAATAAAATCTGGATCTGTGTGTTTTATTTACTTTTCAGGAAGAGCCAACTGTCATTTTAACTTAAAATGAATATTGTTGTGAACTTTCAAATATTAAGTACTACCTCCTACCATAGCTTTTTTTAAAATGGGTTAATATTTTGGTCAAAATCATGATCAAAGTATTTTGGATGAGCACAAATGATTTCAGAAGAATCAGGGAATTTCCTCCCATCGTTTCATTCTGTTTGCACTGGATTAATTGAAAATATTCAACTTTCTCACTCCAGCTATGGAAAGCCAATCTAGCAAGAAAGTGCTGTCTTGTAGGTAGTGCCTTATTATACCCTCAGGATATGCCCATGTGTTCGAGTGATAAATAATTACTTTGGAAGTAAAGTCACTTTTACAGACGGCAAGATTTTTCTTTGTCAAAAGATACAGGGGGATTTAAATCATGGCACAGTGGCACACCGGTAGAGTTGCTGCTTACAGCGTCAGAGGGCAGGTTCAATCCTGACTTAGATTACTTTAACTTGGCATAGTGTTTGGCACATACATTGTGGGCCAAAGAGCCTGTTCCACTGATCTAACTTCCATGTTCTGTGTATCACATGGAAGGAGGGTACTTTTGACAGAGGTAGAATTGTTCGCCATGAAATTGGGAATCCTCCCTGCATTTCATTATATAGTGTCAAGGGACATTTCTGTGCCTGCCTCCCACACCACTTAAGCCATGCTTGTTATCTCATCCAAAAGTGACAATTTGATCAATCTAATAGATTGATTATGTGTTCCGATCTTGAAGTTAGCCTTAAAGTGGATCAGAGGGATTCCTGCTATCAATCATGTGCACTGGGGAATTCAAACTGCACTGAATAAAAAAAGGCAATGGTAATTGTATTGACTGTGTTGGCAGTGATGCAAAGCACAATTTTGTGTTTATACCTCCTTGAGAAATGTATGTTAAATAAACCTTAATAGGAAATATTAAAGGAATTATTAACTACCTTGCAATGAACTGACTAAAAAATGAATTATTGTTCCAGCTGAAAGCGGGATGGATTTTATTTATTCTGTAGTTTAGCTTTAATTATAAAATCTTCAGAGAGAAAATTGAAGAAATTATATCTTACATTGAAATAAGTTTTATCTTTGCTGCTTGTAATAAATGTAATATTTTCTTTGGCTATAGATACTGGATGGTTACATAATTTGTTTCATTTGGAATATTTATAAATCTAGTAATTGCTAAATACATAATCCTCTTTCTGTGCTTCAGTAAATATTTAATATTTACCTTTCAGTTTTTGTTTGTAGACCACACTTATCTTTCTCCATAAGGTCAGTATGTTTGTGGCAATCTTTGTTGATTGATGGCTAAACTATATGAATACACTCCAGTCTACACTTCCACTTTCTACTCTCCTAAGACATGAGATCATCCACAATTCTGTTACCCATGACCATGACCAATTTCACTCCAAATCCCATTTAGGACATTAGCTCCCGGTTAACAGAAATTAGGACGTGTTTTCGTGCTTTCATCAAGTATGATTAAGATGAACACCTTTTGCTCTAAATGTTCTGTTTTGCGAAGATTAAAAAATGCTGTAGTTGGAGAAAGTAGGGAGTGTAATTACAGTAAAACCTTGTTTTAATGGACTCCTTTATAACAGATTTCAGTTACAGTGGATGGACCTGCCATCCCCAGCTTGCACTGCCTCCCCTCCACTTACAGCACCGGCTTCGCAAGGAGCACCAGTGAGCACGTCCTCACCCACCGCACGGTCTGGTTGATGCAGTTGTTGCTGCGGCTCACTTTTGTAACCCCTGGGGACAGAGCTTTCTTCGGGCCGCTGCCATCGACAGGCAGTGCTCGGATAGTGGGGCTGCCTCCCCTCCCACCAGCTGCTGCAATGTCCGCACGACCGCCGCCTCCTCCTTCTCCCGTTTCTCTTTCCACTCAGTCTCTCCCTCAACCCCCCCCCCCCTCCTCCCACAGCTGCCTCCTCCTTCTCCCCCAGAGTCGCCGACATACTCCACCTTGGAAGATGTTGGCAACTGCAGGGAGAAGGAGGAGGAGGTGGAGATGGAGCAGGGAGTGATAGAGTGGACAAAGCGATGGGAGAAGGAGGAGGAGGCGGCAATGGAGCACAGAGCAGACAAAGCGAAGGAAGAAGTGGCAGCTGGTGAGAGAGAAGGAAGCTCCATGGTGACCAAGCGTGTCCTGTCGGTGGCAGAGGCCTGCTGCAAACATTGTCCCTAGGAGTTTCAACAACAATAGCCGCTTCAACCGGACCGTGCAGTAGCTAGTAAAGAAGGGCTCACTGGTGCAGACCAGCGACATTGGTACGTAGTGCCTAAGGTTAAACCATCCATAGTGGTGGAGTAACTCAGCTGACTGAATCAATTTGAAGAAGAGTCCCAATGCCACCTACCCATGCTCTCCAGAGATGCCGCCTGATCTACTGAGTTACTCCAGCACTTTGTGTCCTTTTGAGTATTGAGTATTAACCATCATCTGTAAAGAGGTTTTGTTTGGTCTTTAGTTTGCATTCTTCGAAAAGGATGCTTTAAATAGTAGGACTTCCTATTTGATGTTGTTTCATATAACTAAATGCAGGGAGAAATTTGTAACTGGATCTGTGCTAAACAAATGGTTCTTGGTCTTCAACTCTGAAATCTGTAGTTTATAGCATGTTTGCAAAACTAATTCATCTTGTGTTATTCTTTAGTGTTGAAACCATTGTTAGTCATGAGACTGCAATTTGGAAATGAATATGGGCAGACCACGGTTTTACAATAAATTTGTGTTCCACTTGGCTCTAAAACAGATGTATCTTTTTAGCAGTATTAGTTCTAATTTAATCCTAGTGAGTGCAGGAACTTCAAAACACATTTTAATAGCCATATTTAGAAAGCATAATGCATGACATTAGAGAAACTTGGGTGAGTAATTGGCAAAGAGATTGGAGGCGGGGTTGTAATAAAGATGGATGTCTTTCTGATGTAAGTGAAATGTACAATGGGAGTATGCACAGCAAGATATTATACATGACCTAGACTTAAAATTTGCATTGTTGTTTTAAAACATCCGATCCAAAACATGGTTGATAATGATAGTAGATATAGTAATCCTTAATCATGTTGTTCAAAATCTGGGAAAGATTGAAGCTTGTAGCTGCAGCTATGAATCATCTTCAGTAAGTAATGTGGACCTCGTGATCATGTGATACTGACTTCATTTTTTTAAACATTTAAGTTGTCATAACTGCGGCATTTTAAATTGATCGGTGATATTGAGTACTCAATTTGTTATATTGGGTACTCAATTTGGTTTAGATTGATGAGCATTTTACAATTATAATCTTACTCAAAAGGAACAAAATAATTCTAATGTCAAATAGAGAAAACAAAAATTCTGAAAATACTCTGCAGAGCAGTCAACTTTTAAACATTTTCATTTCAACCACCTTGAAAAAGAGGGTTTGCCAGAATTTACACACCCAAGGCATAGAGTGATAAAATAGATTTCCTGTAATTATTTAAAAGGTTGATTTACACTCTCTTTATTCTTGGAAGTACTTATTTTGTGTTCATTTAGCACACGATTCCAGGCCTCCTGGGCTATAACATAGATCACGTTCTAAATATCTTTCCTTTTTCATTCACTTTTGTAAGAATGTCTCCTAGTTGACACAATGGACATAGATCCGTTTAATTAAAAGCATCAGAGGACAGTTCAGTATCGCACTAGAACGGGGTGACTTGTGGCCATAATCAGGGATTTAGTTTTCTAATGGTCTTGATGACATGTTGCTTTTGTATTTTAAACACTGCAATGATTACTTTTCGCTTGGTTCTTATGTGAATTTTGCAATGATGAGTGCTACTACGCACCATCTGTTAATACCATTCCGGTCCACATTATTAAACAGCAAGTTATTTTTCTTGACATCAACTCCTCACAACCCCCTATTAACCACAGTTTGGATACTATTTTAATAAAGTTATCTACACACATACTAATTGCAATAATTAGATTTCACAACCCACACAGATGTTATTTCACTTAAAGTGCCCCCTTCAGAATTATTTTCAAATGTGTTACTATATAAGGACTCTGAACAAGATTTACTTTGCTTATTTATTGGGAGCGTAGACATTTTAGTTTTTAATTTTTAATTATAATTTAGATAAAATGTCAGAAAAAAAGTCCAATAAAAGATTGGGGTAGTGGTGGAAGCAGATATGATAATGACATTTAAGAGGCTTTTAGAGAGGCACATGGAGGTGCATGGAATGGAGAGATATGAATCACATGCAGGCAGGGGAGATTAATGTATCTTGGCATCATTTGGGGGGAGGGGGGGGGGGGGCAAAGGGCCTGTTCTATGTTGCATTTTTTGTCATTCAGTTCATGTTGTACAGACCAAAGTGCTGTCGGACCCTAGATTTCCACTGCAGGTAATAGAACACCACACCCCAATGACTACAATTTATTTTGATCATGATACTTTACTCTCTGCTATCAGTTCAGAAAGGTTGATTGGAATTTCAGTGTAGTAGGGCTGTGTGCAATGGGATTCTGCACGGTCCTCCCCTAAAGGACTTTGCTTTTCAAGATTGATACAAGTGATTTAGATTTAAATATATGGGCCATAATTTAGAAAATTGCCAATTAAACTCAAATAGTTATGATGAATAATGAGGAAGATAGGTCACGGTTCCTGAAGATATCTATGAACGGTGAGCTCAAACTTGGTTATTAGAATTCAGTCCATCGAAGTGTGAGGTTAGGCATTTGAGGAAAATAAAGTAAGAGACTGCAAGATAAATGATCAGGTTTTGAGAAGTGTAGTGGAATAGTAGAATCTTGCAGTGCATTAGGCAGATGTGAAGGAGATGTACAAGGATGTTGCCAAGACTAGTTACTAGGAAAGACTGGGTGGTTCCGTGGCAGTGAAGGAAACTGAGGGGAGATTTAATTGCCGGTAAAATTATGAAAGGCTTAAAAGTGATAAACAGCAAGGATCTAATTCCCTTAGCAGAAGTTTGGTAACTGGGAATTTAACTTAATTAATAGAAGATTGTTGAGGTTGGGGAGAGGTGGTATGCTGGAAGGTGGAGCTGTAGTGCGAGAGAGCGGACAAAACATAATTTTACTCTCTCGTACCTGAAAAAGTAATGGAAGCAGAAGCCTTCTTCGCTTTCAGACATATCTGGATGAGCATTTGAAGAGCTAAAAGCATTAGAGCGATGGGTCAGGACCTAAAGTCTGGTCTGTGCTGTCAACATCTGTGATTCTGTTACTGGAGAAGAAATGTTTGCATTTATTTAGTACCTGTCACATCTTCAAGCAGCCACAAAGCCCTTCACTGACCATCATTGTTTTTTATAGTGCAATCACTGCTGTTTTATAGACAAAGGTAGCAGGAAAGGACCCATTAAGTGAGATAAATGACAACGTAATTTATTTGTGAGATATGCGAGTCGGCCAACAGACTGGGAAAGCACCTCCATTTGTGACCTTATGTGTCGAATTTTAACTTCCCTGAGAAGCAGGTTTATAGGAGGTTGGGGCTTAAATACAATAAATTGATGGCGTGTCAGCCACCCAATTCAACTCATCCATTTGTGCATTTAACCTAACTTCAGATGGCTGAGTGCCACTAATACCTTTGAGACTGGTTGCCATTTTCAGAATAATAATCAATCTTTGGGAGTGACAGAAGCAGGAGTTATGAACTTTAACCCTGTTTTTTCAAGTTTGTTGGAATTTGGCAATGAATGCAAAATGAAAGCACAAATGCAAATGGAAGATCCTGAAGGTTTGACAGGCAAATCTCGCAGCTTCTTTCATGTGGGGCTCGGTGAAAGGCTCCGTTCACTGAGGCATAGTGCAAGGATGTGAGAAACGTTTGGAGAAACTGTTTGAAAATAGGAAGCAAACTTATGAATTTTTGCAATTTTATTTTGATATTTAATGTCCATTCCGAACTGCAGTTTGGAACTCCTAGTACACATCGATGTTGCTTATGCAACTATAAATTTAGATTTGGGAACACCATCGTTCATGTTATAGGAGCAGAATTAGGCATTCGGCCCATTGTGTCCACTCCATCATTCAATCATGGCTGGCCTATCTGTCCCTCTCAATCCCATTCTCCTGACATGTCCCCATAATACTTGACACCCTTAGTAATCGAGAATCTGTCAACCTCCACCTTAAAAATACCCATTGTCTTAGCCTCCACTGCTGTCCAATAAATTCCACAGATTCACCACCCTCTGACTAAAGAAATTCCTCCTCCTCCTTTCTAATCTTTTTATTCTGAGGCTACAGCCTCTGGTCCTGGACTCTCCCACGAGTGGAAATACCCTCTCCACATCCATCCTATCCTGGCCTTTCCCTATTTTGCAAGCTTCAAGAAGTCCCTCTTCATCCTTCTAAACTCCAGCGAGTATAGGCCCCCTGCTGTCAAACGCTCATCGTAAGTTAACCCAATCATCCCCAGGATCATTCTTGTAAACCTTCTCTGGACCCTCTCCAATGCCAGCACATCCTTCCTCAGATATGGAGCCCAAACCTGCTCACAATGCTCCAAATGCAGTCTGACCAGTGTCTTATAAAGCCATACCAGTTTTTATCTTCTAGTCCTCTGAAAATAAATACTGATATTGCCTTTGCCTTCCTTACTACCGATTCAACTTGCAAATAACCTTTTGGGAACCCTGCACCAACACTCCCAAGTCCCTTTGCACCTCTGATTTCTGAATCCTCTCGCCATTTAGAAAATAGTCTACGCCTTTATTCCTACTACTAAAATGCATGCCTGAACACTTTGCTACACTGTATTCCATCTGCCACTGCTTTGCCCACTCGCCCAACCTGTCCATGTCCTTCTGCAGAGTCCCTGTTATCTCTACACTACATGCCTCTCCGTCTTTCTTTGTATCATCCGCAAATTTGGCCACAAAGCCTTCAATTTCCTCAGCCAAATCATTGATATACAACGTGACGAGTAACCTGCGGAACAGCACTAGTCACTGGCAGCCAACCAGCAAAAGCCCCCTTTATTCCCACTCTTTCCCTTATACCATTCAGCTAACCTTCTAGCCACTAGTATCTTCCCTCTGAGAAGCATCAGTTTTTGGAATGACATCAGGGTGCTGTTGAACCACAAGGGGAGTAGCAGAGAGGTGGACCCTGCAAGAGGCTGTACTAAAGAAAATTAAAAAAACTGCTGGAGGAACTCAGTGGGTCAGGCAGCATCTATGGAGGAAAATGGTCAGTCAATTGCAAGAACCTCCACCCCATCACATGCAGTTGGTGTGTATCTACAAATAGATTACAGTCCAGGCATATGTCTTGTGTACAACAGCAAACTCCCCATCCCGACATGTGAGTTTGACTGCAAGAATTATGCGGCTTATCTATAAAACTTCATTTATTGTTGAAGAGTTTTTCTGCCTTTTCTTGAGGGCTTTTCACAAGAGTATTCTCTTATGGAAAACAGGTGGTGTTTGTCTCCTTACATTTGTATTCGTCATTACATACATTTTGGTTTTTGCCATGTATTTTTCCAAAAGATTGTGCTGTTTGCAATATTAATTTCTCGTAGAATGTGTGTTGTTGAACAAAAACTCAATTACGTTATCTAATGGATTTTGCTTTTAACAGTAACAGAGCATTTAATGTCTCCTGAAAAAATAAATGTTTGCAACACTTCTTTGAACAACATGCCCTTTAATTACAGTACTTGTCTACATTTGTAAATCAATGATTCGTAAATGGCAAATAATTTGTGTTTAAAGGCATCTCTGCTATAGTGGCTGCCTTTTCCAGATTAGCAACTGAGCATTTTTTTTATTTTAGGAACAGCTGAACCTTTCAAGCTAGTTACTAGCTTATAGTTGTATTTTTTTTTGCTTTTTAGACATTGCTTATTTTGTCTCTTATATCATAGGTTAGTTAAAAATGGTAACTGCCTGGAGGTCTGCTTTACTTTTGTACATTAGAACGAAGTTGCAGCAGGTTTAATGTGCAAAATCCACTTCCATGAATTATACAACATAGTTCACTTGGGGAAATTAAATAAGTGAAATCGTGAATACATTGAACAACTTTGTAATTTTGCGATCCTTTGTTGATTTCCTAAATTGTTCATGGTGCACGTACTGGTCAATGACGTTTCCAGTCAGGACCCTTATTCAGACTGAAGAGTGTGAAGAAGTGTCCCGACCTGAAACATTGTTTGCCTATCCTTTCACAGATGCTGCCTGACCTGCTGAGTCCTTCAGCGCTTTGTATTTTATTCAAGATTCCAGCATCAGCAGTTTCTTGCAAATCTGAGATGTAAATCATAGAAAATGACAAAGCCTTCATTTTCCATTAACAGTTCAACTTGCAATATTATTAAACTTTCATAAAGTTATGGTGGTCTATTTCTGATCATTTTTTTTCAGTGAATAGATAGGCGAGGTGCTTACTAATTGGATGTTCTGAAATATTTCTGCTTTTCGAACACTAATTACCAAAGAAGGCGATTGAGGACACCAACTTTAGTTGATATATACAAAAAGTTGGAGTAACTCAGCGGGACAGGCAGCATCTCTGGAGAGAAGGAATGGGTGACGTTTCGGGTCGAGACCCTTCTTCATTTGTAATTTGTTTCAAATAAGTGCTTTTTTATCCTCTTTAAAATTTAATGGTTTCCTTTTTGGTCATTTTTAAATGAACTTAGATTCCTGGGATTCGCATTTCTGTTAGGGAAGAGGATGAGCAAAATTTTGACACAAGTTGCTTAATGCTGCATACTTTAAGAATGCCAGTCTTTCTGGTTTGCTTTATCTCACAGATGACAATTGCTTAGCTTCCACTTAGCAATCTCCCTTAATGACCCAGTTGTGATCATGAATTGAAGTGAACAGGAAAGGTAAATCTTTGATCTCATCTTGCCTGAAGTGCAGGTTTTCAGAGCCATGTGAAAATTGGATCAGCTTAACAAACTGAGGAGAACACAATAAGCTGCCAATGGCCTGGTTACATTAGTTGGGTGCCACCTCTGTGAGATGACTCGCAGTGTTTCTGCTGTACATATTTGCCCCGGTCTATCTAATGGCTGAGCAATAGGAACAGATGTTTATGTGTATTATCAAAGATACTGGATGCAAACATTTCTATTTATAGATCTTTCTCTTCTTTCCAGGATGGCAGCAGGCAACGAAGGGAGAGAAAGAAAACGGTCTCCTTCAGCAGCATGCCGACAGAAAAGAAGATCAGCAGTGCCGGTGACTGCATCAATTCAATGATTGATGGCTCTGAGCTTAAAAAGATTCGCTCCAATTCCAGAGTCTATCATCGTTATTTCCTTTTGGATACAGACATGCAATCCCTTAGATGGGATCCTTCAAAAAAAGAATCTGATAAAGCGAAGATTGACATAACGTCAATCAAGGAGGTTCGGACGGGAAGAAATACCGATATGTTCCGCACCAATGCTATTTATGATCATATTTCAGAAGAATGTGCGTTTTCAATAATATATGGAGAAAACTATGAGTCACTGGACCTGGTAGCTAACTCTGCAGATGTAGCAAATATTTGGATTACTGGCTTACGGTACCTAATCTCTTATGGGAGGCACACACTGGATATGATAGTGAGCAGTCACAATAATATGCGGGCTTCATGGCTTTCAAGTGTTTTTGCTTCAGCTGATTCAAAGGATATGGGACACATCCCATTTAGCAAATCTGTGCAGCTTGTTAAAAGTCTAAACTCTGGGCTAAAAAATACCAAAATCGAATTGAAATTCAAAGAATTACACAAAGCAAAAGGGAAAACAGGAACAGATGTTACTAAAGAAGAACTTATTGAAGTTTATCATGAGCTTTGCACAAGACCAGAAATATATTTTTTGTTAGTCCAATTTTCAAGCAATAAAGAATTTCTAGATACCAAGGACCTAATGATGTTTTTGGAGGCGGAGCAAGGAATGCCACACGTTACAGAACAAGTGAGCATGAATATTATTCAGAAGTATGAACCATCAAAGGAAGGACAGGAGAAAGGCTGGCTTTCCTTAGATGGTTTTACTAAGTACCTCATTTCATCCGACTGCCATATATTTGACCCAGAGCACAAGAAGGTTTGTCAGGATATGTCACAGCCAGTGTCTCATTATTACATTAATGCATCACACAACACCTACTTGATTGAGGACCAGTTCCGAGGTCCCTCAGACATCACAGGATATATTCGTGCTCTGAAAATGGGGTGTCGAAGTATTGAAGTGGATGCATGGGATGGCCCTGACAACGAACCCATCATCTATACAGGCCACACAATGACATCTCCAATAATCTTCCATCGTGTTATTGATGCCATTAACAAATATGCTTTTGTTGCATCAGAATACCCTTTGATTTTATGTCTGGAAAATCACTGTTCAATTAAACAACAGAAAGTGATGATCCAACACATGAAAAAAACCTTAGGAGATAAACTGTATACAAAGCCCCCAACTGTTGACGACAGTTACTTACCCTCTCCTGAAGTCTTTAAGCACAAAATTTTGTTAAAGGCGAAAAAGCTGCCAGAAAATTACACGGGTCTTGAGGGTGATATTACAGATGAAGATGAAGGAGCAGAAATGTCAACTAGGGTGACAAATGAGAATACAGATCAGCAGAATATAGCCCCCAAAAGATTTCTGCTTTGCAAAGAGCTCTCTGACATGGTGAGTCTTTGCAAATCTGTTCTGTTTAAGGACTTCACAGAGTCATTTCAAAATCAGAAATTCTGGGAATTTTGTTCATTCAATGAAGTAATTGCTAATAGACTTGCCAACGAATACCCAAAGGACTTTGTGAATTACAATAAACGTTTTCTTGCCAGAATATACCCAAATCCAATGAGGATAGATTCAAGCAACATGAATCCTCAGGACTTTTGGAAGTGTGGTTGCCAAGTAGTGGCAATGAATTACCAGACACCCGGTTTAATGATGGACCTTAATATTGGATGGTTCCGTCAAAATGGGAATTGTGGATATGTACTTCGACCTGCCATCATGAGAGAAGAGGTGTCCTATTTTAGTGCCAATACTAAAGATTCAGTGCCAGGTGTTTCTCCTCAATTACTCCACATAAAAATCATTAGTGGCCAAACCTTTCCAAAACCCAAAGGCTCAGGTTCTAAAGGTGATGTTGTTGATCCCTATGTGTATGTGGAGATCCATGGGATACCTGCAGACTGTGCAGAACAAAGGACTAAAACCGTTAATCAAAATGGAGAGAACCCTATTTTTGACGAAAGCTTTGAATTCCAGATTAACCTTCCGGAACTAGCAATGGTACGGTTTGTTGTTCTGGATGATGACTACATTGGAGATGAGTTTATTGCTCAGTATACAATCCCTTTTGAATGCTTGCAACCAGGATACAGACATGTGCCACTTCAGTCACTGACTGGCGAAGTTCTACCATTTGCCTCATTATTTGTCCATGTGGCAATAACTAACCGTAGAGGCGGAGGGAAACCTCACAAACGCGGTCTTTCTGTGAGGAAAGCTAAGAAGTCAAGAGAGTATGCGAGCATGAGAACAATCTTGATAAAACCTATAGATGAAGTATTCAAGAATGTTGTCCAGCAATTACGGGAAGCAACTGATCTTCGAGAAAACATGCAGGTATGTTTGTATATGCACAGTTTTATTTGAAATGGAATGTAACAAGAATTGGAGTGTATTGGTTTGGATGAGTTAGAGCATAAGAAGTAGGCCATTCAGCCCCTCGAGCCTGCTTCATTCAACAAGATCATGGTTGTTCCACCTGCACAATCTCCATGTCGCTTGGTTCTGTAATATCCAGAAATCTATCAATCACTGGATTGAACTCAATTACTGAACCTCCGCAGCTCTCTTGAATGGAAGTGCGAGCGTAATATTGTTAAACTGAAACCATGTTGAGAACCCATGGACACTAATGATAATAACCAAAAATTGTTGATATAGCAAAGAACAAGATTTAGAAAGAACATAATACTGTGAGAAAGGAATGAGAGTCATAGAGTCATAGATGGAATTGAATATTGAAATCACAAATATGAGGAAAGTTGCTTAACTAGATTGTACAGTGAATAAAGCTCTGAAATAAAATAGTAAAGTCATTTGCAAAACAACAAACCTGTTCCAAGGTTTCAGATGACTGATGAGGTTACAGCAGTGGACTTGGACTTTGGTGAGGCATTTGATAAATTCCCTCATGGTAGGCTAATCCAGAAGACTGTTGCACATGACATCCATGGCGACTTGGTATTCAAAATTGGCTTGGCCATATTGGACAGAGGGCATTATGAAAATGTAATAAAATACTGGCTCCAGGTGCTTCTTGGTCGGCATGGACGCATAAGATTGACGGGGCTGTTTACGTGCTGTATGACTATGTTTCTACAACTTTGAATCCATAATTCCTGAAAGTTGGCGACACAAACAAATAGCATGGTAAGGAAGATGTGCAGATTACTTGCTTTTATCGAATGGGGCATTGAGTATAAAAGTTGGCAAGTCATGCTGCAGCTCAATAAAACTTTGATTGAGCCACCTTTGGAGTATTGTGCACAATTCTAGTTGCCAACAGGAAGGATGTGGAGGCTTTGACGAGGGTGCAGAAGAGATTCGCTTGGAATTGCCCGGATTAGAAAGTATTATCCATTAGGAGAAATTGGACAAATTAGGATTGTTTTCTCTTGAGTGTTGGAGGTTCCTGGAACACTACCATACAAACTTTGAAAATGGAGCAGTACAGCACAGATTCAAGTGTCGAAGTGTACAAAATGAGAGAGGCATAAAGTGGGTGGATAAGCAGTTTTTCCAAGAGGTGGAAATATCAAATGGAAATATCAAAGTTGAATGTATAGGTTTAAGGTGAGAAGGAGAAAGTTAAAAGGAGATTTGTGGGACAGGGGGCTTTATTACACACTGAGTGGTTGGTGCTTGGAATACATTGCTAGTGAAGGTGGGGGAATGGGAGGGAAGGGCAGATATGCTAGCAACATTTAAGCAGGTGTGTGACCAAGCAGAGAATGGAAGGATATGGACTATGTGCAGACAGATGGGATTAGATTAAACTGGCGTTATGGTCGGCACAGATATGGTAGGTCGGAGAACCTGAATCTGTACTGTACTCTTTTTCAAACTTTGTATGGTAGTGTTCCAGGAACCTAGATATTTATCTATTTTCCAAATATTTTGTCATTATAATTTGCTTTTAGTTGATGGGGTAGACGTCCTTTTCCCATTGTGTTGAATACTTAGGAAATTTCCCAAAATAGTCAGAAAAGATTTTTTAATTTCTTAATCTCTGCAGAATAGCACTCAGGTTCTACTTGAGGTGTAATCACAACAAGACAGACACTAAAAGCTGGAGTAACTCAGCGGGTCAGGCTGCATCTCTGAGAAAAGGAATATGTGATGTTTCAGGTTGAGACCCTTCTTCAGACAGTCTGAAGAAGGGTCTTGGCCCGAAACATCACCTATTCCTTGTTTCCATGACCCGGTGAGTTTAGTTTAGTTTAGAGATACAGCGTGGAAACAGGCCCCTCAGCCCACCGAGTCTGCACCGACCAGCGATCCCCGTACATTAACACTATCCTACACACACTAGGGACAATTTACACACATACCAAGCCAATTAACCTATAAACATGTAAGTCTTTGGAGTGTGGGAGGAAACCGAAGATCTCGGAGTGTGTCTATCTTCGGTTTAAAACAGCATCTGCAGTTCCTCCCCACACAGTGTTGCAACTCAATTCATCTGTCACAAGGTAGACATAAAATGCTGGAGTAACTCAGCGGCACAGGCAGCATCTCTGGAGAGAAGGAATGCATGACATTTTGGGTCGAGACCCATCTTCAGACTGCTGTCAGGGGAGTGGGCGGGACAGAGATAAAATGTAGTCGGAGACAATAAGACTGGTGGGAGAACTGGGAAGGGGTGGGGATGGAGAGAGAGAGAGAGGGAAAGCAAGGGCTATTTGAAGTTAGAGAAGTCAATGTTCATGGCCGCTGGGGTGTAAGCAACCCAAGCGAAATATGAGGTGCTGTTCCTCCAATTTGCACTGGGCCTCACTCTGTTAATGGAGGACAGAAAGGTCAGATTGGGAATGGGAGGGGGAGTTAAAGTGCTAAATTTGTCATC
This sequence comes from Rhinoraja longicauda, assembly GCF_053455715.1. Lineage (NCBI taxonomy): Eukaryota > Metazoa > Chordata > Chondrichthyes > Rajiformes > Arhynchobatidae > Rhinoraja > Rhinoraja longicauda. The sequence goes on along the minus strand of NC_135954.1, from coordinate 41,499,480 downwards.
TGTCACTAATTGTGTGATAATTTCTGGTCAATAAATTACCATGTTGAAATCAAGACTAGTCTCAGACAAATTATATGAGGATTGATTAGTACTGAGATGGGCATTCTGCTTATGTTTATGAGAAAATACCCAAGTGTTTGTCAAGAGAAATAACAAGCTAATGTTCCATGTGCAACCTTTTGTCAAAGTCGTTTTAAAGCTTTAAAAGGTAATAAGATTTATTTTTAATGTAAGATTTAGTTACTGGTGAAGAATGTTTTCATGGATAATTAACTGCTTGATCAGTTTCTGTATAACATCTTTAATGGTTTGACAATAGAATAATTAATCAATTACCTCATAATCTGCCAGTACAGTAACCCACATTTACCAAAGCCAAGGACAACTTTGCCAAAAAGTCCTAGTGAGAAACAATAAAACACCTCATTGTGCCACAAATTATGTTGTGGTTTTAGGTAAAAAAATTATCGCCATAAGTTCCCTTTCACTTTCGATTTACTGAGTAAGAGTTAATTTTAACAAGAGCTAGTCATTGAAATGTATGGGGCAGCAGGTGGCCACTTGACCCATCATATCCTTGTCAGCTGAAAAATAATTTAGATTGATTCCACTCTCCCAGCTTTTGGTTCAGAGCCATGTTGAGAATCCACATCAGATACTCAACCAAATCTTTTGTACAATATCTTGAGAATTTCCATCTCTACCACTCTTTCCAGCAGGGAGTTCAACACATGCTAACTGGAAATATTGTTCCACAACCTATTTTAGATTGATTCCACTCTCCCAGCTTTTGGTTCAGAGCCATGTTGAGAATCCACATCAGATACTCAACCAAATCTTTTGTACAATATCTTGAGAATTTCCATCTCTACCACTCTTTCCAGCAGGGAGTTCAACACATGCTAACTGGAAATATTGTTCCACAACCTATTTTAATTTTACCTATTATTTTAAGTAAGGGTTATAATGTTGTTTTTCTCTGGTGAAGGAAATAGATTCTTCCAATTCAATCTCTAGGGCTCTCATAATTTTGTGTACATCAGAGAACATTTGTGGTTCAAACTTCACGTACGTCTGGGTTATACTGTTGCAACCTTCTCTCTCTCGCTCTCTGCCAAAAAAGCCATAGAGATAGAGTCATACACATGGAAACAGGCCCTCTGGCCCAACTTGTCTATGCTAACCAAGACGTCCCATCTACACTAGTCCCACCTACCCATGTTTGGCCCATATCCCTCTACACCTTTTCTATCCAAGTACCTGTCCTAATGTCTTTTAAACGGTTCCACTTTTTATGGAAATAATCTTTCATTTATCAGACAAAGCACCACTATACTAAATATGATCGCATGGAGCCCAAAGATAACGAGAAAACTTGTATCTTTCTACCACTGCAAAACTGTGACAACGAACATGAAAAGAGAAAAGAAGTGGTATTATTGAGCTCAAACCATTGAACCATCAGAATCCAGACATTTCAGATGACAATTTCTCTTGACAAGTCACTTTCTAACAAAGAGCTCCATACATATTGCAATAATGAGTGCCTAACAAACTATGTTTTGTTGCTTTGACCTTGATGGTTAATGCCTCAGCATGTTTTGAGTGTAACAAGTCTTGTTTCTCACGTACGTCTGGCTCTTGTTTAATTACCATTAATTTAGGCTGCCTACTCCACTGTGAGTGCATTGAAAGTAATTCCTAGGCGCCATTAACCGTGAGTTTTCCTTCTACCTGTTAAGATTCTGTAGTCTATAAACTGAGGAGAAGCCAGACCAGGGCAGGGAGATCATGTTTTTTACTTTGCTCTGGTAAAGATGTGGTATAAACATGAGGCTCAATTTTTTTGCTATCTTTAAAACATTAAAAATTATTTGTGTAATATATATATGTGAATTACCTTGAGAAGGGTTACTGGCGCATTTAGTGTAATGTACAGGGAAAATATTCAAAAAGTAAAATATTGCTGATGCAGAAAATTTGAAATAAAGGCAAGTACTCAGCAGGTCAGAAAGCACATGTGCAGAGAAAAACAGTTAACATTAATAAATGGCAATTGTTAAAGTGGGAATAACCTTGGCTTCAGCCTTGCTGGCGTGTCAAAGACTGCGCTGTGTAGTTTGAGGTTGGGGCTTGTTCACAGTGCTTCCTGTCACAGTACTTCCTGTCGCAGTCACTGTCCAGGCCACCCCTTTGCACTCCACGATGTGAAGGCTGCCATCTGCACCTGGCTCAGTTAAACATGGGTGTGAGTGGATTCTGAGTGGTAATTCCCAGAGAAGTAACCGGGCTAGTGCTTTGGTCAACACTTCACAATATGTTAGATGGCTCAGCATCGCATAGGCACTTGCCCGTCAAATCTGCTTTTACATGGAGCTATTTAGATTTAGATTTAGAGATACAGCGTAGAAGCAGGCCCTTCGGCCCACTGTATCCGCGCTGACCAGTAATCACACATACACTAGTTCTATCCCACACACTAGGGACACTTTACAGAAGCCAATTAACCTACTAACACGCATATCTTTGGAATGTGTGAGGAAACCAAAGCACCCAGAATGTACAAACTCCGTACAGACAGCACCCACGGTCAGGATCGAACCTGGGTCTCTGGCGCTGTAAGGTAGCAACTTTACTGCTGCACCACTGTGTCGTCTCTCACCTCAGATATCCTTGGGTAAACCAATGTCAGCAATCAGCGTAGTACAGTGCAGAGATGAGCACTTTTCTGAGGCACCTCTATCAGCAGCGGCCTATTTTAATGGTTGAGGAATAGCTTCCCCGACTACCTCCCTTCCATTGACTCCATTTAGAGTCATAGAGTCATAGATTGATACAGTGTGGAAACAGGCCCTTCGGCCCAACTCGCCCACACCCTAGTCCCACTTGCCTGCGCTTGGTCCATAACCCTCCAAACCTATCCTATCCATGTACCTGTCCTACTGTTTCTTAAACAATGAGATAGTCCCAGCCTCAACTACCTCCTCTGGCAGCTTGTTCCATACACCCACCACCCTCTGTGTGAAAATGTTACCCCCTCGGATTCCTATTACATTTTTTCCCCTTCACCTTGAACCTATGTCCTCTGGTCCGCGATTCCCCATCTCTGGGTAAAAGACTCTGTGCATCTACCCGATTCCTCTCATGACTTTGTATACCTCTATAAGATCTCCACTCATCCTCTTATGTTCCATGGAATAGAGACCTAGCCAACTCAACCTCCCTAAAAGAATCAGTCAGCATTGTTTTTGTATGGGAAATTGTCCCATGAATTTGATTGAGGTTTTGGAAGGGCTGACCAACAGGATTGACGAGTACAGGGCACTAGACATTATCTACATGGACGTTAGCAAAACCTTTGACAAGCTCCCACTTAGGCTGGTTGGGTAGGCTAGATCACATGAGATCAAGGGTGAGCTCGCCATTTGGTTACAAAATTAGCTTGAGGACAGAGTGGTGGTAGGTAGTGTGTTCTTCAGATTGAAGGCCTGTGACCAATGGTATGCCACAAGGATTGGTGCTGGGATATCTGTTTTTTGTTATGTATACTAACGCTTTGGATGAGAATGTAAATTGTAAATTTCCCCGGTGTGGGACGAATAAAGGAATATATTATTATTATTATTATTATTATTGTAAGTTGCAATGACTACCAAAATTAGTCGTGTAGTTGATAGTGAAGAAGGGAATCACTTGGGAAAGCAACCAAAGGAATGCTTGATGGAATTTAACTCAGACAAGTATGAAGCATTTTGGGAGGTTAAACTAGGGCAGGACACACACATTAAATGTTGGGGCCCTGGAGAGCCTTTTTGAATAGAGGCCTCGGGATACAAGTACATAATTCTTGAATGTGGCAACATGGGAAGGCAGTGATAAAGGAGGAATGTGGAACGCTTGCCATCTTTGGCTATGGCATGGATTTTGAGGTTTTGTTACAACTGGAAGAGTTGGGATGTCATGTTACAGCTGTACAAGATGTTACTGAGCCACCAGTTGGGAAGATTTGGTTGCCTACTATAGTAAGGATGTGATTAAGCTAGATAGCATGCAGAAAAGATTCACAAGGATGGTGTCAGGATTGAAGGGTTCTAGTTATATTGAGAGACTGGATAGGCTGTGACTTTTTTCCGTGAAGCAGAGTGTTGACCTTACAGAGGGTTATAAGATCCTGAGGAGCAACCATAAGGTGAATGGTCACAGCCTTTTTCCCCAGGGTAGATGAATCCAAAACTTGGCGTGGCTTTAAGGTGAAAGAGGAAAGAATTAAAGGGAACCTAAGGGGCAAGTTTTTCACACACAGGGTGGTAGGTATATGGAATGAGCTGCCAGAGGAAGTAATAGAAGTGGGTATAATTTCAATGTAAAAATGTTACTTGTACAGGTGAATGGAAGTGAAGGGTTTAAAGGGATTTGGGCAATACACAGGCAAATGGGACTAGCTCTAGTGGGCATCTTAATCAACATGGTCCAAAGGGCCTGTTTTCAATTTGTCTCTGGAATACAGCATGTTACTGGAGTGCTTGCTACTGCATCTACCAATTAAATTGCTACCTCTGTAAATATGTTCTGAGTCATTGTTTTATCTTTCTAGTTTTCTCATTAATAAAAGTGTTAACTGTTCATAGACAAAATCACAAATTGAGTAGTGTTTAATATACTGCTAGGTGAATGTTAAAATTGAACTTGCAACTTATAGTGTATCCTTGGCTGGCTGCATGAGAGATGAAGAGAATACCTAATTTGGGGTTTGCTTGGTTGTGAGACATTGAATTTAAGAACAAGACATGCTGCTTGGTAATGTAAACTGGTATAAAGTCTAGTTTGTTTGCACAAAGTAGCCAATGCCAGATTGATCAGGTTCATCTCTTGCAGTTTGGTTTTACGACTTGCTTTGTAAATTCAGCTGGTCTGAGGTTTTGTTTGTGGCAAGGATAAAATTTGCCATTTGCAACCTTTACGTAATGGAATTTGAAGTCGGCAGCAGACCAGAGTCTTTTGAGTCGAGTACAGAATGTACTCAAGTCACACAGAATAATCACAGAAAAGTGTTGAGTTTACTTTTAGGTTTCTGGTCACTTTACTTTTCCTTGAAAGTAATAAATCGAGAAAGTGGGTTCGGAATCGGGCATTGGACAGTCGAAAGGTTATTTATCATTGGGGATTGAAATGGGGGGGGGGTCCCTGGAATCAGTCTCTTACATTCTCCATAATTCATTGTAGGATTCTCAGGTAGACCCCTTCTACTTTAACCTAGCCTGTAGTCCTGCTGATGCCTCAGTGCTGTACTACCTCAGGATTGTACTGTCAGAGGAGCAGTCTCAATCCAAGGCTTCATTTTCTCATTTGGGAACATACATGGAATTATTAGAAAAGTGCAGGTGGTTTTCCCTGAGGCCTGGTCAATATTTATTGCGGCATTACTGGAAAATATCATTTGTCTTTTTACTTAGCTTATAATTTGTAGGATTATGGTTCTAGCTTCCATAACATTTTTGGAAAATACATCATGTTTTTCTGCTGGACTGGTGTAAAATGGGAATTGCAATCAGATAGATCATGTAAGTTTCTGGTAAATGGAAGCAACATTGATTTATTAAAATATTGTTTTCGTACACATTTGTTGACCTTGCTAAATTGTATGAAGTCTTTACCCCTACCCCCACTCAAGAGATTAAGAAGGTGCCGATTACATTAGGGATTGTAATACCAAGTCCTATAAGCTTAACTGAATTGACCTGACACATGGTGACATGGTACACAAAGGTGACAAATAAACTGCATTAGAAGAATATGGCTTTTGAGTATGTGGTGCGTAGGGGTGCATCTGTTGTGAATAACTTAGGCAATATTGAGGAGCTAATGCTGACAAATCTGTCATGATCATTCTAATGGAACAACAAAATGGGAACAAGCAAATGTTGTCCATTTAATGAATGATAATCGACAAGTAGCTGCTTCATCTGGAGATTGCCTTTGCGAGTTTGCTCTTTCCTACTAAAGGTGTAGCCTTGAAGTGTAACCTCAAGCTCTTGTACAATTCTAATGTTGTCAACTTTTCTTTTAGTAATTGGTTTTGTCAGCATGAGCCTCTGATTAGAGGCAACTTGGAATCGTATAAAATTCTGATTGTGAATAAAGGAAGTGAATTGAAGGAAACAAGGAAGTTACTTTTAGTTTAGAAATACAGGGTGGAAACAGGCCCTTCGGCCCACTGAGTCCATGCCGACCAGCGATCACCTTTATACTAATTCTATCTGACACACGAGGGACAATTTATACAAGCCAATCAATCTACAAAGCTGCCCGTCTTTGGAATGTGGGAGGAAACCGGAGCACCCGGATAAAATCCATGTGGATGCAGGGGGAACGTACAAACTTCGCACAGCACCTATGGTCAGAATCAAACCCGGATCTTGGCGATGTAAAGCAGCAACTCTATCATTGTGCCACCCAGGTTACTGTAATCTGTTAGAGAATCACTGTCATCTTCTTCAATGAATGACCTTCTTCAGCTCATCATGCCTGTTCTGTCACCATTCAGTCCTCTGATCCACTTTAACCTTATTAGTTTCCATTTATAGCTCACGCTGCCATGGCAAGGCCAGCAGCATTTATAAAGCACGAGTCACACCCTAGCCACTCCCTCTTCTCCCCTCTCACATAGGGCAAGAGATGTAGAAGTGTGAAAACGCACACCTCCAGATTCAGGGACAGTTTCTTCCCAGCTGTTATCAGGCAACTGAGCCATCTACCACAGAGAACAGTCCTGACCTACTATCTACCTTATTGGAGACCCTCGGACTATCTTTGATCAGACCTTACTGGCTTTATCTCGCACTAAACGTTATTTCCTTATCATGTATCTGTACACTGTGAATGGCATGATTGTAATCATGTATTATCTTTCCATTGACTGGTTAGCTTGCAACAAAAGCTTTCCACTGCTTTTTTCCACACATGGCAATAAACTAATCCATATCTGTATACTAAAACTCTCATTTGTTTGTTTGTTTGTTCCTGAACTACAGCCAAACCGGCACACGATAGCGCAACAGTTTTAGGCCCACCTTACTCACCGTCGTCTATTTGGTGCTAATGGAAGAAGTTTCATTGAAATCGGTGTTATATTTTTAAAGTTATTCACATTTTAAAATTTAAATCTATCTCCTAGGGACGGAGGGGGGAGGGAGGGAGGGAGGGGGTGGAGGGAGGGAGGGGGGAGGAGGGAGGAGGGAGGAGGAGGGAGGAGGGAGGATAAGGGGGGTTGAGGGGGATGGAGGGGTAGGGGTGGAGGAAGGGGGAGGGGGAGGGGAGGGGAGACCGGAGGGGGAGAAGGGAGGGGATGGGGGGAGGAGAAGGTGCTGCACCAATGCAGGTTTGGTTTAGTATATATTACTAATACTCTCATCTTGTTTGTTGGGGTTGTTTGTCCCCCATATGTTTGTGCCTTATTTTTGTGCCCCCATCACATGATTGGGCGACAATTTTAGGCCCGCCTTACTCACCATTGTCCTGGCGTCTGTAGTACCCAAGTTTCATTCAAATTGGTCTTATATTTTTAAAGTTATATATATTTTAAAGTTTAAGAATTACCTTTTCAACTTACCCTGGCCGTCATCAGCATTCCACGTCACAAAGGGACCCGCCTGAGTGACGGGAGTGGCGGCCAATGAGGGAGGGGGGCCCACGATGGCCGCCTGGGGCGGGACCTGGCAGAGGGACGGGGGTGGCCCCCAATGAGGGGGGGGGGAGAGGCTGCTGAGCTGTCGAGCTGCCTCTAACATTAATAAATGCGCTTCCCCCCCTCCCGCTGGGAGGACTGGCGCCCGTCCCGGTGTGCCCCGTGCCTGACCTTCCTCCCGTGGTGCAGCGCAGCGGCAGAGGGTCCAACAAGATGGCCATCGTTGCCGCCAAGCTGCAGGAGAGGCTTCGAGTCCACGGCTTGCTCTGGCTGCAGCGCTGGCCGCAAGGGGCTGAGGTGAGTGGCTCCCTCTCCCCTTCCCTGTCCCCCCTCCTCGGCCCACGGCCCTGGGGGGCACTCCCCGCCTGGCAACAGGTCCACGTATAGTCAGTTTGGGGAGGCTTGCCGGGCCCGCAGGATCGTCATTTGGGGGGGGGGGGGGGTTACCGGGCCCGCAGGAACGTCAGTTTGGGGGGGGGGGGGGTTGCCGGGCCCACAGGATCGTCAGTTTGGGGGGGGGGGGGGTTTGCCGGGCCCGCAGGATCGTCAGTTTGGGGGGGGGTTACCGGGCCCGCAAGATCGTCAGTTTGGGGGGGGGGGGGGGGTTGCCGGGCCCGCAGGAACGCCCGCAGGAGAGATTTGGACCCAACGGGTCCACGCTAGTCTAAACTAAATCTGATAGAGAGCCTGCAATGGGTGGTGATAGTCTCTCTTAATGACTAATGTCACCCACTGCAGTCAAACGACTGGATAGTCAGAGGGGGCCTAGAGTGGGTGTCCATAGAGTGAAAGAAGGCCAAAAAAGCGCTAGTGTAAGACAAATGAGAATAAGTTGGCCCTGAATTTTCATAGGGGCCTCCCAACAGCTGACCGGCACTTTACTGGAAGACCATTGGAGTTCTTGCTAAAATGGGGTGAATTGGTATTGATATTGGTTTACTTCAACTCCCTTAGTTAATACCGTTTTTTTACACAGATGATGGTCGGTGCCTGGAACGCCGTGCCAATAGGCTGTGGAAGCAGATACAATGGCATTTAAGAGGCTTTTATACAGGTGCATGGCTATGGAGGGATATGGATCACATGCAGGCAGTGGGGATCAGTTTAAAATGTTCGGCACAGACATTGCGGGCCAAAATGTATTTTCAATGCTGTGCTGTTCAATGTTCTTTGTTCCAACATCATCGTCTAGTGATATTGCTGAGCTGCATTTGGTGGAATGCCATGCCACACTGATTTGATACCAGTATGGCCTTTTGCAGTCATTACCCAGACCGTGTGTGGATTAAACCTGTGTAGCTGCACATGTTGTTAAACAGAATGAAAATAAATCGTCACTCCTATGCAATTTAGAGGAATCTTGAAATACTTCCAGGTTAGCTCGTGATTTTTTTCTTGTGTCTGCTTTTGTAATTGAAAGCATTTTATGAGCTTTCCTACACTTAATATGGTAGCAATGTAGTAGCATAGTATCAAAGCTATTGGAAAAAAGACACAAAGTGCATGAGTAACTCAGCGGGTCAGGCAGTATTTCTGGAGAATATGGATGTGACATTTCGGGTCAGGATCCTTTTACAGAAATGAAGAAGACCCATCTTCACAGATGTGTAAGAAGGAACTGTAGATGCTGGTTTAAACCTTCTGAAGGGTCTCGACCGGAAACGTCACCCATTCCTTCTCTCCAGAGATGCTGCCTGTCCCGCTGAGTTACTCCAGCTTTTTGTGTCTATCCTTCTTCACAGATGACCCTTCTTGTATTATTGAAGAGTTTCCTGAACCAGGAGGAAGGAATTTTGAATTCCACTTTAGTAGTTGGCGAATTAAAATTGAAATAATTGAGTAAATTTCAATAGAAATGTCATGGTTTAATGGTGACCATGAAATTCTATATTGACACTTACATCGATGAGCCAAAACATTATGACCAGTGACAGGTGAAGTGAATAACATTGGTTATCTTGTTACAATGGCACCTGTCAAGGGGTGGGATATATTAGGCAGCAAGTGAACAGTCAGTTCTTGAAGTTGATGTGTTGGATGCAGGAGAAATGGGCAGGAGTAAAGACCTGAGTGACTTTGACAAGGGCCAAATTGTTATGGCCAGATGACTGGCTCAGAGCATCACTGAAACAGCAAGGCTTGTGGGGTGCTCCCAGTCAGCAGTGATGAGTACCTACCGACAGTGGTCCGAGGAGGAACAAACCACAAACCGGCGACAAGGTGTTGGGTGCCCAAGGCTCAGCGATACACGAGGGCAACGAAGGCTATCCCGTCTGGTCCGAATCGACAGAAGGTCTACTGTGGCACAAGTCACAGAAAATTTTAATGGTGGTCACGGGAGGAATGTGTCGCAATATACAGTGCATCGCACCCTGCTGCTTATGGGGCTGCGTAGCTGCAGATCGGTCAGAGTGCCCATGATTTCCCCTGTCCACCGTCAAAAGCGCCTACATTGGGCACGCGAATGTCGGACCTGGGCCTTGGAGCAGTGGAAGAAGGTCGCCTGGTCCGATGAGTCCCATTTTCTTTTAGATCACATGGATGGCCGTGTACGTGTGCGCCTTTTACCTGGGGAAGTGATGGCACCAGGATGCACTGTGGGAAGACGACAAGCTGGTGGAGGGAGTGTGATGCTCTGGGCAATGTTCTGCTGGGAAACCCTGGGTCGAGCCATTCATGTGGACGTCAATTTGACACGTGTCACCTACCTAAACATTGTTACAGACCAGGTACACCCCTTCATGGCAATGGTATTCCCTGATGGCAGTGTCCTTTTTCAGCAGGTTAATGCTCCTTGCCACACTGCACACATTGTTCGGGAATGGTTTGAGGAACATGATGAAGTGTTCACGGTGTTGCCCTGGCCTCCAAATTCTCCAGATCTCCATCAAATTGAGCATCTATGGGATGTGCTGGATTGACAAGTCCGATCCATCATGGCTCCACCTCGCAATTTACAGGACTTGAAGGATCTGCTGCTAATGTTTTGGTGCCAGATACCACAGGAGTCTTGTAGAGTCCATGCCTCGGCGGGTCGGCGCTGTTTTGGCGGCACACGGAGGACCAACAGTATATTAGGCAAGTGGTCATAATGTTTTGGCTCATCCGTGTATTTAAAATATCTGGCTCCCTACTGCTCTCTTGAAGAAAATCTCACATCCTTAAACGTGTGTGATCCAGATCCATTATTATGCCCTGGAATATGATTCTGTTTAAGTTGCAATCAGGGATGGGCAATAAATGCCTTTTCCTATGCTCCATAGGAAATATGGAGAGGGAAATATGGCAGCGAGTGTCATGATGAAGTAGCTGCTAGCAAGAACCATACATGATTTGAACAGAATGATTTTTTAATTTAAACTGCAGATGCTGGAAATCTGAAATAAAAACAGAAAACTCTGAAAACACTCAGTACGTCAAGCAGCATTTGTGGAAAGAGAACCGCAGACAATGATTCAGATTGAAGACCCTTCACCAATTCAGATAGAGGGTTTACAACCTGAATGCTGATGCTGTCCAATGAGTATTTCCAGCACTTATTATGATCTGAGCAATTCCATTTGCAACAATAGAATGCGTATGAGATGGATGTAAAGCAAATAAAATATAGTGTTGAGGAAATGGGGGACAGGCAGATTGAGCAATAGATGTAACATCTGGTGTGAAGAGAGTCGAGCCAAGCCTGTTGTCATATGGTGTATGCCCATGCGTAATATGGTGAGGTACAGATGTATTGAAAATCTTGCTTGCAGTAGCATCATAGACTCGGATAACACACAAAAACATAAATTATACATAAATTGCACATAATGATGATACTTAGGATGGCACAGTGGTGTAGTGGTAGACTTGCTGCCTTACAGCTCCAGAGACCTGGGTTCGATCCTGACTATGGGCTTTCAGTACAGAGTTTATATGTTCTCCCCGTGACTTGCATGGGTTTTCTCCAAGATCGCTGGTTTCCTACCACACTCCAAAGACGTACAGGTTTTGTAGGCTAATTGGCTTGGTATAAAATGTAAATTGGCCTTAGTATGTGCCGGATAAGTGTTAGTTTGCGGGGATCGCTGGTCGGCACGGATTTTGGGGGGCCGAAGGGCCTGTTTCCGCACTGTATCTCTAAACTAAACATCAAAGACGTACAGGTATGTAGGTTAATTGGCTGGGTAAATGTAAAAATTGTCCCTAGTGGGTGTAGGATAGTGTTAATGTACGGGGATCGCTGGGCGGCACGGACTTGGTGGGCCGAAAGGGCCTGTTTCCGGCTGTATATATATGATATGATATGATATGATAAATATGACCTGCAGAGAAGCATGACCAGTACCTCAACTGAACATTTTAATATAGCTCCTGCACTGCACCCAGGCTTTTTATGGAGCTGGTGTGGACCGGCACCACATCTTGTTCCGTTTGCTACATGATACCATTTGTAGAGATCCTTCTGCTCTCTGGCAGATACAGATCAACCTCTTTCACTGGTACATCGTCTGAAAATCTTGGTGTTCTGCGTCTCACATGTTCACTTAATTCTTGAAATATCACAGACCAGATTGCTTTTTGAAAAAGAAACAGTTTCTTCTATCCACAGTGCACCGGCCCTTTACTTTTAAGCCAACTGTGCACCACTAATCACCTGTGATATCAGTCTGCATATCAGGCAGCATGCAGTTATTAAGATCTGCAGGCAGTGCTGGTTGCAGATTGAAGTCATGGAAAACACTACACAAATGTAACAGTTTTCCTGATTGCAGTTAACAGCACGTGTTAATCCCGCATCACAGCTCTTTTTTAACGATTAGATAATTTCCCGCTGTGATTAAATCCTATCAGACTGTTTCATCCAATATTTATTCATAGAAACATAGAAAATAGGTGCAGGAGGAGGTCATTCGGCCCTTCGAGTCAGCACCGCCATTCATTGTGATCATGGCTGATCGTCCACAATCAATAACCTGTGCCTGCCTTCTCTCCGTATCCCTTGATTCCACTAGCCCCTAGCGCTCTATCTAACTCTCTCTTAAATCCATCCAGTGATTTGGCTTCCACTGCCCTCTGTGGCAGAGAATTCCACAAATTCACAACTCTCTGGGTGAAAAAGTTCTTTCTGACCTCAGTTTAAAATGGCCTCCTCTTTATTCTAAGACTGTGGCCCCTGGTTCTGGACTCCCCCAACATTGGGAACATTTTTCCTGCATCTAGCGATTAAATCCTATGTTTCATCCAATATTTATTCATAGAAACGTAGAAAATAGGTGTAGGAGGAGGCCATTCGGCCCTTCAAGCACCTAGTGATTAAATCCTAGCATTATTCAGCATTATCATCCTAGCAGAAAAATTTATTTCTTTTCAATGCTTTCATGATCATTGAGAGATGGAATGGCAGATTTTCTAAGATCACAGCTTAAACATATTTTTCATTCTCTAGTCGACGTAAAGAAAATTGTATATTCTTAATGTGAACATTCTTTGTCTACCTTTGTGCTCTCATCATCTAGGGTTTTGTTACTTGTTCATTTTAGTAAATGGAAATGGCATACTGTGGAGCAGAGAAATTGAGATTTAATTCCAAAGTATTTATCATGATTAATCTTACAGGCAATTTCTGAAAAGATAGATTTCTTGAAAATTATTGTGTTAAACATGGCTTATCAAACCTGAAAACTGGTGGATAGCAGGAATGACACAGTTTGGTCAGTGTTTCAGTGTTTCAGCTTGACATTAAAACTACTTTAAAAATACTGAATAAATAATGCCATTGTTACATTAGTATCAATAACAAAAACAACATAGACTTATGTGGGTGAATGTTATAAATTGATTGTTTTTAATTTGACAATTAATCCAACCACTAATAAAGGCAATCAAGCAGGTATGAGCCATGCTTTGAAATTAAAGTGATTATGCTAAACACCTCATCAACAGTGGTGCATGATCTAAAAGATGTTTCTTCCAGTGCAAAATAGAGTTCTTATTGGTTTTGTGCTTTATGTTTGTCCTACTTTGGAGAGTGACAAAATATTAAAGCTTCCATATTCTGTTGTCTCAGTAAAAGCAGTTTATTCGTCAAACCATATTGACTTTTGTGTATCTTAGTTCTGTCTTTCAGTTAGTATAATGGAGATTTCTTTATTTTGCATAAAGGGCCTGTCCCACTTAGGCGATTTTTTAGGCGACTGCCGGCGACTGTCAAAGTCGTAGCAGATCGCCAAAATTTTATTTTACCCTACGACAATGACCACGACAATGCCGAGTCAGGTCGATACAAGTTACTTTTTTTGTGAAACTAATACCTGGCTAAGAGATTACACGGTCTTCGGAAACATCGCGAAATTCCCACGCTTATCAATGCTTCACCGGCGTCCCAATTTTCGCTGAAATCACTGACAAGTCTGTAATTACTTGAGAGTTTTGAAATATAACATCTTGCCCGGGTTATTTGAAAATCAAGCTTCACGGTAACAAGGCATAAACTGGATTGACTTCCAGTTTACTAATAGCAGTATTAAGAAATTTAATTTTAAACGTGGTTAAATGGATTTTTGTGCAGAGTGTGGGCATTCTTTGAAAATATACGGGAGATGCATATCTGGTTTCTGGGTTGCATATCTGGGTTGGGAGCTTACTTTAAAAGTAATCGCTGATGGCCATAAACATCGCAAAATTCCCACGCTTACCTGACCGTCAAACTGTCGCCTCCAATCTACCTGTCAAATGTCCTGACGGTAAATAAATTGGTTAAACACAGTATTTTATGGTATCTTCAAATGACTTTACTTAATTTAATATTACGTGCTTCTAAATGCAACTGCGACAACTTAGCAAACCTGGGGACAGCATGCGACAGCGCCCGCAATAAGCAACGATACCTGGCGATAATTATCTTACCAAGTAATTTTCTTACATCAATTACACCTCACCCGCAATCCTACTCCTATCCAGCTGCACTTGAGGCAATTTACAGCGGCCAATTAACCCACCTACTGGCACATGGAGGAAACTCACATGGTCGCAGGGAGATTATGCAAACTCCACACAGACAGCAACAGAGGTGAGAATCAATCCAGGTCCTTGGAGCTGCAAAGTAATAGTGCAAACTGCTGTGCCACCACACCACGGGTGTATTTAATTGAATATATCAGGAGAGAGACTCAAGCCCGTGCCTCCAGAGGAGAATGCAACCTGAATGCATCACCTTAAACCACTCGGCCATCGTAATGGGGAACCACATTGAAGAGGAACCACTTGTTCAAACCAAAGACAAATTAACAACCTAAATCAACATGCCTTGACTTTCCACAACAGTCCTCTGCTCTCCCAGCTGAACTAGAGAAAGAACGTCAAGCTGTAAGTTGCAATAAACAGCGGGGATCAGAATGTTTAAAAATATAGAAGTAACTGAATAGAATGGATGATAGTCACAAAAAGCTGGAGTAACTCAGTGGGACAGGCAGCATCTTTGGAGAGAAGGAATGGGTGACGTTTTGGGTCGAGACCCTTCTTCTTCAGATAGAATGGATGCTGGGTTGACAACTGCTTTATCAATCTCATGACAGATGCAAAGTCATATGATTGCCAGAGGTAGACACAAAATGCTAAGTAACTCAGCGGGCCAGCGCAAATTGGAGAAACAGCACCTCATATTTTTCTTGGGTAGTTTACACCCCAGCGGTATGAACATTAACTTCTCTAACTTCAGATAGTCCCTGCTTTCCCTCTCTATTCTCTTCCCCTTCCCAGTTCTCCCACTAGTCTTCCTGTCTCCAACTACATTCTATCTTTGTCCCACCCCCTCCCCTGACAGTCTGAAGAAGGGTCTCGACCCGAAACGTCACCCATTCCTTCTCTCCCGAGAAAACCTTTGATTTTTACCAGCATCTGCAGTTTTTTTCCTACACAGATTGCCAGAGGTTACTGAACAACTGTAATGTAGGCTAACTGGCATTATTTCACATGACAGAACAGAAAAATGGAATTTGAGGGTAGTCTACTGAAATCATTAGCACAATGTGCAGTAATAAAGAGTAATAAAGATATTCGACTAGTTTAGCTAGTAGAATAGGATTTTAATGTCAGGAAGTGATCGAATTCCTGCAAAGCAATATTGGAATATGGTCTAAGATTCTGATAACCATATTTTGAAAAATTGCATTCAGACATTGCACAGAATGCAGTAAAGGGCAACTTAATTGACGATTATATTTTAGTACCCGAGTTATGAACATAGTTAATAGCAGCTGATGGATTGCAATGAAGAAGCAAAGGCTCAGGAGACCACACATCAACAGAAGCCAAAGACTTATTCCTTTGAAATTCATTATAGTCCCAAACCCCTTCCAGTCCGGTCAAAATCCTAATCAAATTGGTCTCCATTGTAGTACTCTCTCATGAAATTTGTAACCTTGTGTTAACTGGGAAATTTTAGCTACTTGACAATAAGATTATTCGATCCTCCATGCATTTGACATGCCCTAATGAAACAACACTACATGTTGAAGGCAAATAAAACTCTGTCAAGTTAATTCAACTTTTTAAATGAAGTAACAGGGTCAACATCACCCATGCCTTCCCTCCAGAGATGATGCCTGTCCCGCTGAGTTACTCCGGCTTTTAAATGAAGTAACAGGGTCAGTGAGGCAAATGTATTTGCTATGGTGAATATTGATTTTCAAAAAAACATTTGATTAAATTTTGCATTATACGCTTGTCATCAAGATTGAAGACCATGTAATAAAAGTGACAGAGGTGAGGAGAGGGAGTGGGGCGGAGGTGGGGGGTGGGGGGTTGGGGGGCTGGCAATCAAGCAGGCTGCTTTATCTTGAATAGTTTGGAGGTTCTTGATAGATGCCATTGCTGCATTCGTCTAGGCAAGTTATGAGCTCTTCATGAGAGTGAAAATAGCTTTCTAAATCAAAGACGTGTATCAATAGACAATAGGTGCAGGAGTAGGCCATTCGGCCCTTCGAGCCAGCACCGTCATTCAATGTGATCATGGCTGATCATTCTCAATCAGTACCCCGTTCCTGCCTTCTCCCCATACCCCCTGACTCCGCTATCCTTAAGAGCTCTATCTAGTTCTCGCTTGAATCCATTCAGAGACTTGGCCTCCACTGCCTTCTGTGGCAGAGAATTCCACAGATTCACAACTCTCTGACTGAAAAAGTTTTTCCTCATCTCCGTTCTAAATGGCCTACCCCTTATTCTTAAACTGTGGCCCCTGGTTCTGGACTCCCCCAACATTGGGAACATGTTTCCTGCCTCTAACGTGTCCAACCCCTTAATAATCTTATATGTTTCGATAAGATCCCCTCTCATCCTTCTAAATTCCAGTGTATACAAGCCTAGCCGCTCCAGTCTTTCAACAATCCTCAAACTGTCAGTGGAATTTTAGTGAAGAAAACTGCTGTAGAGTAAAGGTACATCCAAACCATCTGAATCTTTATAAAGAAGATAGACACAAAAAGCTCAACCCGAAACGTCACCCATTCCTTCTCTCCAGAGATGTTGCCTGTCCAGCTGAGTTACTCTGGCTTTTTGTGTCTATCTTCGGTTTCAACCAGCATCTGCAGTTCCTTCCTACACATTTCGTCTGAACCTTTATAAAACCTGAGTTCAGTTGAATCTGGAGTACTGTATCCAGTTCCAGGTTCCACTCCTCAGTAAAGCTGTGAGGGCCTTAGAGAGGAGCTCAGAAACGATTTACAAGAATGTTTCTGGAAATAACAGCTTTAGTTAGTTGAATGGAGTGAAGAAACTGTGATCACCCTCCTTCAATTGAACAAGAAGGCTGATAGAAATATTTTAAATTCACAGATTAAGAGAGGAAAAAATGCTCCTATTGGTGAATGGACCATAAACCAGGGGAGCTGGAATGAAGATGATTTACCAAAAGTGACTTGAGACAAAAATATTGTTGGTGGTTAGAAGTGGAGACTGATTTAGTTGGGAGATTCAAAATGGAAGTAGCTAGTGGATCTAGAACATAGGATCAAAGTCGCAGGAAATTATTTGGCGAGGAGAGATTTCTTCAGTCAAAAGGTGGTGGATAGAGCTCTTAAGGGTAGCGGAGTGAGGGGGTATGGGGAGAAGGCAGGAACGGGGTACTGATTGAGAGTGATCAGCCATGATCGCATTGAATGGCGGTGCTGGCTCGAAGGGCTGAATGGCCTACTCCTGCACCTATTGTCTATTGTCTATTGTCTATTGAATTTGTGGGATTCTCCAGAGACCAATTTGCTGAATATGTTTAAAGGGGAGGGAGATAGAGTCCTGGATACAAAAAAAACATTCAGGCTATGGAGAGAGCACAGAAATATGGCATTAAAGTAAGGTATCGTCCACAATTGTATTGAATATTGGGGTGATTTCAATTTTCCGTATATAGACTGGGAATCACATTCTGTTAAAGGGCTGGATGGTTTGGAGTTTGTAAAATGTGTGCAGGATAGTTTTTTGCAGCAAAAGTAGAGGTGCCTACCAGAGAAGGGGCAGTGTTGGACCTCCTGTTAGGAAATGAGATGGGTCAGGTGACAGAGGTATGTGTTGAGGAGCACTTTGGGTCCAGTGATCATAATGCCATTAGTTTCAATATCATTATGGAGAAGGTCAAATCTGGACCAAGGGTTGAGATTTTGGATTGGAGAAAGGCTAATTTTGAGGAGATGAGAAAGGATTTAAAAGGAGTGAAATGGAAATTGTTGTTTTATGAAAAGGATATAATAGAGAAATGGAGGATATTTAAAGGTGAAATTTTGAGAGTACAGTCTTTATGTCCCTGTTCGGTGGAAAGGAAAGAATAATAATTTGAAAGAGCCGTGGTTTTCCAGGGAAATTGGACACTTGGTTCGGAAAAAGAGGGAGATATACAATAAATATAAGCGGCAGGGAGTAAATGAGGTCTTGAGGAATATAAAGAATGTAAAAGGAATCTTAAAAAGGAAATTAGAAAAGCGAAAAAAAGATATGAGGCTGCTTTGGCAAGTAATGTAAAAGTAAACCCCAAGGGGTTCTACAGATATGTCAATAGCAAAAGGATAGTGAGGGATAAAATTGGTCCATTAGAGAGTCAGAGTGGACAGCTATGTGCTGAGCCGGAAGAAATGGGGGAGATATTAAACAATTTCTTTTCTTCGGTATTTACCGAGGAGAAGGATATTGAATTATGTGAGGTAAGCGAAACAAGTAGAGTAGTGATGGAAATTAGGAGGATTAAAGAAGAGGAGGTACGGACACTTTTGAAGAATATAAAAGTGGATAAGTCTCCAGGTCCTGATAGGATATTCCCTAGGACATTGAGGGAAGTTAGTGCAGAAATAGCAGGGGCTATGACGGAAATATTTCAAACGTCATTAGAAATAGGGATGGTGCCGGAAGATTGGCGCATTGCGCATGTTGTGCCTTTGTTTAAAAAAGGTTCTAAAAGTAAACCTAGCAATTATAGACCTATTAGTTTGACGTCTGTGGTGGGAAAATTAATGGAAAAGATACTTAGGGACAATATATATAATTATTTGGATAATCAAGGCCTGATTAGAAACAGTCAACATGGATTTGTGCCTGGAAGGTCATGTTTGACTAATCTTCTTGAATTTTTTTAAGAGGTTACCAGGGAAATTGATAAGGGCAAGGCTGTGGATGTTGTCTATATGGACTTCAGTAAGGCATTTGACAAGGTTCCACATGGAAGGTTGATTAAGAAGGTTAAATCGTTGGGTATTAATAGTGAGGTTGCAAGATGGATTCAACAATGGCTGAATGGGAGATACCAGAGGGTAACGGTTGACAATTGTATGTCAGGTTGGAGGCCAGTGTCTAGTGGAGTGCCCCAAGGATCTGTGTTGGGTCCACTGTTGTTTGTCATTTACATTAATGATCTGGATGATGGTGTGGCAAATTGGATTAGTAAATATGCAGATGATACTAAGATAGGTGGAGTAGTTGATAGTGAGGTAGATTTTCAAAGTCTACAGAGAGACTTGGGCCTTTTGGAAGGGTGGGCTGAAAGATGGCAGATGGAGTTTAATGCTGATAAGTGTGAGGTGCTGCATTTTGGTAGGACAAATCAAAATAGGACGTACAGGGTAAATGGTAGGGAATTGAGGAATGCAGTGGAACAGAGGGATCTGGGAATAACTGTGCATTGTTCCCTGAAGGTGGAATCTCATGTGGATAGGGTGGTGAAGAAGGCGTTTGGTATGCTTGCCTTTATAAATCAGAGCATCGAGTATAGAAGTTGGGATGTAATGTTGAAATTGTACAGGGCATTGGTGAGGCCGAATCTGGAGTATGGTGTGCAGTTCTGGTCGCCAAATTATACGAAGGATGTCGACAAAATGGAGAGGGTACAGAGGAGATTTACTAGAATGTTGCCTGGGTTTCAGCACTTAGGCTACAGAGAGAGGTTGAACAGGTTGGGTCTTTATTCTTTGGAGCGTAGAAGGTTGAGGGGGGACTTGATAGAGGTTTTTAAAATTTTGAGAGGGACGGACAGAGTTGACGTGGGTAGGCTTTTCCCTTTGAGAGTGGGGAAGATTCCAACAAGGGGACATAGCTTCAGAATTGAGGGACAAAGGTTTAGGGGTAACATGAGGGGGAACTTCTTTACTCAGAGGGTTGTGGCTGTATGGAATGGGCTTCCGGTGGAAGTGGTGGAGGCTGGCTCGATTTTATTATTTAAGAGTAAATTGGATAGGTATATGGATAGGAGGGGATTGGAGGGTTATGGTCTGAGTGCAGGTAGATGAGACTAGGTCAGGGAGAATGGTCGGCGTGGACTGGTAGGGCCGGATAGGCCTGTTTCCATGCTGTAGTTGTTATATGTTATATGTTATATGTTATGTGACAAGTAACATTGATAAGGGTGAGCCAGTGGATGTAGTGTCTCTGGACTTTCAGAAAGCCTTTGATAAGGTCCCACACAGGAGATTAGTCGGCACAATTAGAGCACATGGTATTGGGGGTAGGGTATTGACATGGATAGAAAATAGGATTTAATGGGTCTCTTTCAGAATGGCAGGTAGTGACTTATGGGGTGCCGCATGGCTCAATGCCGGGCTGCAACTATTTACAATATATATTAATGATTTAGATGAAGGAATTAAAAGTAACATTGGCAAATTTGCGGATGACACAAAGCTGGGTGGCAGTGTGAACTGCGAAGAGGATGCTAGGAAGTTGCAGGGTGACTTGGACAGGTTGAGTAAGTGGGCAGATGCATGGCAGATGCAGTATAATGTAGATAGATGTGAGGTTAACCACTTTGGTGGCAAGATCAAGGAGGCAGATTATTATCTCAATGGTGTCAGATTAGGAAAAAGGGAAGTGCAACGAGACCTGGGTATCCTTGTACACCAGTCACTGAAAGTAAACATGCAGGTACAGCAGGCAGTGAAGAAAGCTAATGGCATGTTGGTCTTCATAACGAGAGGATTTGAGTAGAGGGGTAAAGAGGTCCTTCTGCCCTGGTGAGACCACATCTGGAGTATTGTGTGCAGTTTTGGACTCCTAATTTGAGGAAGGAGATTCTTGCTATTGAGGGAGTGCAGTATAGGTTCACGAGGTTAATTCCCGGGATGGTGGGACTGTCATATGATGAAAGAATGGAACGACTGGGCTTGTATTCACTGGAATTTAGAAGAATGAGAGGGGATCTTATAGAAACATATAAAATTATTAAGGGGTTGGACATGCTTAATGCAGGAAACATGTTCCCGATGCTGGGGGAGTCCAGAGCCAGGGGCCACAGTTTAAGAATAAGGGATAGGCCATTTAGAACTGAGATGAGGAAAAACATTTTCACCGAGAGAGTTGTGAATTTGTGGAACTCTCTGCCTCAGAAGGCAGTGGAGGCCGATTCACTGGATGCATTGAAAAGATAGAGCTCTCAGGGCTAGTGGAATCAAGGGATACGGTGAGAAGGCAGGAACGGGGTAGTGATTGTGGATGATCAGCCATGATCACATTGAATGGCGGTGCTGGCTCGAAGGGGCGAATGGCCTACTCCTGCACCTATTTTCTATGTATCTATGTAAATGGCGTCTGCCCATTCCTTCTACAGATACTGGCTGGGCCATTGAGTTCCTCCAACACCTTGTGTTTTAATCCATAGTTCCCTGATTTCTATCTCCTTCCTTTCAAGAATAGTGGGAATATATTTGCTGCCCCAGAGTCTGTTGTGTTTTGGAAGATGACAACCAGTGAGTTTCTCTTCATATCCACTTCCTTAAAATCTCTTGGACTATATAGAAACATAGATGCAGGAGGAGGCCATTTGGCCCTTCGAGCCAGCACCGCCATTCATTGTGATCATGGCTGATCGTCCACAATCAATAACCCGTGCCTGCCTTCTCCCCATATCCCTTGATTCCACTAGCCCCTAGAGCTCTATCTAACTCTCTCTTAAATCTATCCAGTGATTTGGCCTCCACTGCCCTTTGTGGCAGAGAATTCCACAAATTCACAACTCTCTGGGTGAAAAAGTTCCTTCTCACCTCAGTTTTAAATGGCCTCCCCTTTATTCTAAGACTGTGGCCCCTGGTTCTGGACTAGCCCAACATTGGGAACATTTTGCCTGCATCTAGCTTATCCAGTCCTTTTACAATTGTATATGTCTCTATAAGATCCTCTCTCATCCTTCTAAACTCCAGTGAATACAAGCCTAGTCTTTTCAATCTTTCCTCATATGACAGTCCCGCCATCCCAGGGATCAATCTCGTGAACCTACGCTGCACTGCCTCAATTACAAGAATGTCTTTCCTCAAATTAGGAGACCAAAACTGTACACAATACTCCAGATGTGGTCTTACCAGGGCCCTCTACAACTGCAGAAGAACCTCTTTACTCCTATATTAAAATCCTCTTGTTATGAAGGCCAACATGCCATTAGCTTTCTTCACTGCCTGCTGTACCTGCACGCCAACTTTCAGTGACTGGTGTACAAGGACACGTCCTGGGAATCTATTGGCTTTCGTTCCTTTTTAATTTCTCCAAATCTAGTTTATTTTATTAAGGCTAATTTTGTTAAGTTCCTCATTTACTCTAGCACTGTATTCCTCTACTGTTTCTCAAAGATCTTTTGGACTTTCGATGACGACAGGCACAAAGTATTTGTTTAATTTCTATATGACTTTATTCTCCAATATAATTTCTGCTGTTTGTTTCTGAGACCCTAATATCATGATGTTGAAATTCATTTGACTTTGAAAATATATATATTTATGTCTGAAATGCACAAATTTGTGTTCCTACATTAATTTCTTCTTTAACTGTTCCATGACTAAAATTAGTCTCTATGGTATTTCTCTCGCAGATGATTGTCACTTAATTAAATAACAGGCATGAAGTAAAATATCACTGGCTTTTCCCTGTATTTACCACATTTTTACTTAAACATAAAAATATCTCTGTTGTACTAATTATCCACTTTTTGCCCATGGTGGATTTAGTGAGGTGCCGAAGGCAAGGTGTGCTTATTTGTCTCTGGATCATTCATAATGTTGCCAAGCAACAATTAAAACATTTTTTTTTGTGGGTCACCCATTCGGACAAATTAAATCTATTCAGAATTCTGAGTGATTTTAATGCAGTCATGAATTTCAAACATTATTTGCAACTGGAAGGTTATTTGCAGTGAAATATAAAATCTTCATTACGTTTGATCATATTAACAATTAATTCACAAAGTAAAAGTAAACAGACAAATGCCCCTTCCAGGGCCTCCAGTCATGTTGCTTTAGAATAAGGTTGCAGGTTTGTGAGACTGAACCAAATTTGCCTGTTTGTACTGTAATTGCTTTTCTCATTCTTTATCTAACCTTCTGCTTCAGTGCTTTGCTCCAACAGAGCATGGCTAAAGTCGGACACTGACCAAGCCTATCAGTGGAGAGCCTGGAACGAGACGGTTTGACAGAGTTAGCAGAAGGAGCCACGATGGGGCACAATATGTTAACATTGCAAACTATTGCCGTTGGAGAAAAAGCAAAATCCACATATTGTTTCCGCCCTTCCTTACGTAAATGAGTTTTTCCCACCATTCTACGAGGCAATACTACTTATTTAAGCAGTACAGTTGACAATGGAATAGTAGACACAAGGAACTGCAGATGCTGGTTTACAAAGAAAGTCACAAAGTGCTGAAGCAACTCAGCAGTCAGGCTGCATGTCTGGACAACATGGAGAGTCTGAAGAAGGGTCCTGACTCAAAATGTTGCCTATCCATGTTTTCTAACGATGCTGCCAGACCCGCTGAGTTACTCTAGCACTTTGTGCCTTTTTTTGACAACGGAATAGGATCATCAAGATTGAAGAAAATGTATAAAATTGCACCTGCATCATTTAATAAACAGGGGTTTAATAAGAACATATACTTATTTAGAGGATGTGAATTTAAAGCATTATTTGCCAAAGTTGTGTTCTCTGTTTCACCCCAATGCTTTTTTATTCCCAGATGTACCAGAGGACAGAGGATCTAGGGAGACAGAGGAACGGAAAGAAATTTGCATTAGGCAAGAAATAGTATTGGGTAGACTGATGGGACTGAAGGCTGATAAATCCCCAGGGCCCGATGGTTTGCATCCCAGGGTATTCAAGGAGGTGGCTCAGAAATCGTGGACACATTGGTGATCATTTTCCAATGTTCTATAGATTCATGATCAACTACTGTAGATTGGAGGGTAACTAATGTTATCCCACTATTCAAGAAAGGAGCGAGAGAGAAAACAGGGAAATTTATAGACCAGTTAGCCTGACATCAGTGGTGGGGAAGATGCTGGTCAATTATTAAAGATGTAATAATGGTGCATTTGGATAGCAGTAAAAGTATTGGTCCAAGTCAGCATGGATTTATGAAGAGGAAATCCTACTTGACTAATGTTCTGGAATTTTTTGAGGATGTGACAAGTAAAATGGATGAAGGAAAGCCAGTGGATGTAGTGTATCTGGACTTACACAAGGCCTTTGATTAATGGGCAAAATTAGAGCACATGGTATTGGGGGTAGGGTATTGGCATGGATGGAGAATTGGTTGGCAGACAGGAAACAGAGAGTAGGAATAAACGGGTGGGTCACTGTCAGAATGGCAGGCAGTGGCGAGTGGAGTGCCACAAGGCTCGGTGTTGGAGCTGCAACTATTTACAATATATATTAATGATTTAGATTTTGGAATTAACAGTAGCACCAGCATATTTGCGGATGACACAAAGCTGGGTGCCAGTGTGAACTGCAAAGTGGATGCTAGGAAGTTGCAGGGTGACGTGGACAGGTTGAGTGAGTGGGCAGATGCGTGAAAGATGCAGTATAATGTAGATAAATGTGAGGTTATCCACTTTGGCAGCAAGAACAAGGAGGTAGATTATTATCTCAATGGTGTCAGATTAGGAAAAAGGGAAGTGCAACGAGACCTGGGTATCCTTGTACACCAGTCACTGAAACTAAACATGCAGTTACAGCAGGCAGTGAAGAAAGCTAATGGCATGTTGGCCTTCATAACGAGAGGATTTGAGTATCGGAATAAAGAGGCCCTTCTGCAGTTGTACAGGGCCCTGGTGAGCCCACATCTGGAGTATTGTGTGCAGTTTTGGTCTCCTAAATAGGCAGGACTTCCGTGCTATTGAGGCAGTGTAGCGTAGGTTCATGAGGTTAATCCCCGGGATGGCGGGACTGTCATATTAGGATTGGAAAGACTAGGCTTGTATTCACTGGAATTTAGAAGGATGAGAGGGGATCTTGTAGAAACATATAAAATTATAAAGGGACTGGACAAGCTAGATGCAGGAAAAATGTTCCCAATGTTGGGGGAGTCCAGAACCAAGGGCCACAGTCTAAGAATAAAGGGGAGGCCATTTAAAACTGAGATGAGAAAAAACATTTTCACCCAGAGAGTTGTGAGTTTGTGGAATTTTCTGCCACAGACGGCAGGAGAGGCCATTCACTGGATGAATTTAAAAGAGACTTAGATAGAGCTCTAGGGGCTAGCTGAATCAAGGGATATAGGGAGAAGGCAAGCACGGGTTACAGATTGTGGTTGATCAGCTATGATCACAATGAATGGCGGTGCTGGCTCGAAGGGCCAAATGGCCTCCTCCTGCACCTATTTTCTATGTTTCTGTGTTTATTGATGGCGGTAAATATGCTCTTTCCCCATCCTATCTGGACTAAATGTGAGTTCAGACTGATCAATATGGTCCATTTTATCTCATCTGAGCATCAGTGAGGGATGGACAATAGAAGTCAATGGAGCCCAGATCCTGTGAATGAATACAATGACAAACGTGGTTATGGGGTTATGGCCTCTGATTGCATCAATCGTGACCTTATCAGTGGCAGAGCAGCCTCGCACGCTGGGTGGCTATCTACAAATCTTATTTTCTATACATTTATGGCCTTTATGAAGTATTGACTGAATGACTATTTTCAGTCTATTCCCAAAATATGACAAGAGTGTCTGCTATTTAAAGTTGTGGTCAGTTTTCTCAGGAATGCAGCAGTTGAACCACTTTTTTTAATGGATTACTTCTTTTACTTTTGAATGTGGAACAAAAAGAAAACTGACTATTCTTTCTGGCTTCACATTTAAATCAGAGTTTGCTACTGACAGGGACCGTGCTCCCATACTACCAGTCTCTTCCAATCAGACTCACGGGTGCAAAACAAATAAAACTGTAAATGCTTGAAACATATAACAGGAATGATGGAAGAACTCAGCCAGTTCAAGCAGCATCCGTGGCAAGGGAAACCAATTAATGCTTCTGGTCAGGAACCCATCCTTAGAAGTAGGGAATTTCAGGTTATTTTTCATATTATTCAGTTTATTTTTCAGTTGATTTCAGTCACTTCATGAGGTGACCTTCGCTTCCTCCATGACCAATGCACATCTTGTAGAAAGCAGCTGGACTCCCCCAGTAGGTCGACCTACAGCAGACAAGACCAGTTTTATGTGGTCCTCTTGTTATTGTTTTTTCAGCAGGGGGTTGCCACTGTGTTACATCAGTAGATTGGCAGCAACCAGTTCCTGGCCGAGATTGTTTCTCCACTGAGAATACAGACCAGGGGAACAGATTGAAGTGTAAGATTAACTAGTTACGACAAGGAAATGTGTTAGTTGGGGCCTGTAACTCTAAAACAGCGTCTGGGTGAAGCAAAGAGCAAATTTAGTAGTATAATTCCCGAAGCTCACGTCCTGTGAACAAAAAGGAGGCACAGGGAACTGCAGGTGCTGGTTTACAAAAAAGACATAAAGTGCTGGAGTAACTCAGCTGGACAGACAGCATGTCTAGAGAACATGAATAGGTGACATTTTGTGATGAGTCGTCAACTATTCATGTTCTCCAGAGATGCTACCTGAGTATTACTGAGATGCTGCGGAGATTTTCCCGCTGAGTTGTAAAGGTCACATTGAATTAGTATATTGAATTATAATAACTGTAAGCACAAATGGGTTAGAGCAAATAGCCTTTTCGCAGTGTGATATGACTGAATCTATTTTCCAGGGTGGAAATATCAAAGCCTAGAAGGTATAGCCTTAAGGTGAGAAGGGCAAAATTTAAAGATGATGTGCAGACAAATATTTTTAAACAGAGGGCAGGTGGGTGCCTGGAACCGGCTGTCACCGGTAACGGTGGAGGCAGATACAATAAGTGGCTTTCAGATAGGCCATACATATACAGAGAATGGAGGGATGTGGATCACATGCAGACAGAGGAGATTAGTTAAACCTGGTATCATGTTCGGCACCGACATTATGGGCCAAAGGGCCTGTTCCTGCGATGTACTTTCAGGAGAGTCTTGCATATCCAGTAGTCGCTTCTGATTCATTTTCCATGATCTGTGTGTTATGAATAAAATACAAAGTGCAGTGGAACTAAAATGTTTGTACTCCTTGAATATAATAAATGTATTGTAATTTTTTAATTGAATATGTCTTGTCATTTTCGGTAAAATTGCGGTCAATTTTGTGCTCCACAACATAGTGTTTAATAATTGTATATTTATAAATGATTGCAATAATTAAATGACTGCTTTGTGGAGGCAAAATACACTCTAATTTCTGTATAATTTGTGTGTTCAAAAGGTCAATAGATTTACGCAAGGCAGTGCAAGTTCAAGAAAGGACTATCTCACTCATGACTTAGAGTTCTAATATTCTAACATTGCTAGAAATTACACTCTTTAGCACTCATGGCACTGGAGTGCGTGAGTATCACAGGCATTTCATGATCCAATATAAATGGTAAAAACTATCACCAATAAAAATGTCTTAGTTCTCTGAAGAACTTCAAGACATATATAGACATTCCCCAACTTACGTAAGGGTTATGTTCTGTAAACCTGTACATTAGTCAGGCTGTATGCATTCAGAATCATCTTCAAATCAGGTATAAACAAAGAACTGCAGATACTATTAATACACAAAACGACACAAAATGTTTTGGAGTAACTCAGCGGATCAGGCTGCATCTCTGGAGGACATGGATAAGGGATGTTTCTCTGAAGAAGGGTCCCGACCTGAAACGTCACTTATCCATGTTTTCCAGAGATGCTGCCAGATCTGCTTCAGTTACTCCAGCATTTTGTCTTGGCTGTTGATACTTGCACAGATCTGTCAGTTATAGACCTAAAACAGACGTTGAGACATAGTCTGGAAACAACAATAACTACAACAGGGGAAAGTAAACCTCCAGGGATTTCCCAGCTGCTGATCTGAGAAAGGCAACTGAGTCCCTGCTAGGTTAACCTGCGGCAAGCACAGCAATCTATCAAACTCAATGAGGGAAATCAAATGCCAGGACATAGAATAAATAGTAAGACCTTTTATTTCATTTAATTAAGTTAGTTAAAATGTTTTGTATGTGTGCATTTGGAGTTGTAACTTTAAAAAAAAATTGAAATGGATAAAGATTGCTTCCATTATTGGAAAAATAGTGAGTTACACATTCATGTAACTGTCGAAGACATTCAGGGAGCAGGTGGTGTTCCTGGGAGCAGAGACTTAATGCTGTCAGTAAGGTTCTGTCATTGTCACTGAGCATCTGTGCTGGAGGGACCTGGTTGCCTTGGGTCTGGCAGATCAGCAGTGTGGCAACTTCCCAGTGGGAGGCAGCATCGGGAACATCATTGGAAGAAGTGTAATTGTCCATGCACAAGCGACTGGCAACCCTAAGGAAGTGGAAGCTCCATGCCAATGTTGTGTGTCTCCTGAGGTCTGGGGGAATGTTTAGTATAGTGATGTGTTGTAGAGATGTAAAGGAGAATCAATGTTACTTGATAGTTTACTCTCAGACCAAGCGAAAACAAAACTTTCATCTTCCTTTCTCTACCCTCGCACATACAAATAATTGAAAGCTGCCCATGTCTCTGGGAAACACGTTCAAATTACTCTGAGAAAGTGAAATAGAAAATTTGGAGAAAAACTCAAATTAGTTCAATCGAGTAGGTGCATCTCTGAGTGGAAAATTGTTGGTCATTGAATGTGGAACTGAATAAGTTCCATCTCAATTCTTGTTTCAGTTACCCAGAATTTGCAAGTTAAAATTTGCTTTTTACTGTTGTTCAGTGGGTGACCCGATTTCCCCCAACCTGTTTGTGGGTTGGGGCTGAGGTATTGAGCTACAGAAATAGCAGGTTGATGCTGCTTTCCATGGCGTTTGAGTTGAATTTAAATGTGAAGATTGTATCTGATACCTGTGTCTGACCACAGCACGGTGAATAAATGACTCGTGTCAGATGTGAAAACACCAGCAACATTTTGTTGCATTGGCTTTTTATAACAATGGTCTTTCTAATGATACCTATTTTAGTAGTTTAATGAAAATGTCATTCTTTGATACATTTGGAGTTATTTTTCGTTATTCTGTCTGCAGTGTAAACAAGGTCATGCTACTATTTTAACCCATCTCATGAAATTGCTGAATATCAACCAATTTCATAGTGCAGTGATTCCTTTCTAAATGAGGCATTTGAGGTACACGGGATCATAAGGTCATAAGGAATAGTAGAATTAGGCCATTCGGCCCATCAAGTCTACTCCACCATTCAATCATGGCTGATCTATCTCTCCCTCCTAACCATATTCTGCTGGCTTCTCTCCAGAACCTCTGACACCTGTACTAATCAAGATAATGACCGCAACACAATATCTATCATGTGTTAAATGCCCTTTACACTTTTCATAGCATATATATTAGGCAAGTTGTAGATAAAAGGAAATTCAGGTGCTGGGACGTTGCAGAGAACACAAAGTGCTGAAGCAACTCAGCGAGTAGACAGTATCTCTGAAAGACATGTATCGGCAATGTAACAGTTTGGGGCAGTTTTTCAGACTGATTGTAGTGAGGGGAGAAAGCTGTAGCTAGGGACAGGACCAGGCTTGGCAAGTGATAGGTGGGAGGGAAAGGGTGGGGGAATTGATTGGCAGATGGTTGGACAAAGGCCAGAGATCAAAAGGATGACAAAAGTGGACTAAAGGAGACAAAAGGTGTCAGATAAGGAGAGAAGACAAGTGAAATAGGAGTGAAATGTAAAGCCAGAGTGAAAAACATAGGTGGACGGGTACAGGGTTGGGGGGTGGTGGGATAGTGGGAGAAATGGGTGTACACTGGAATTGGGTGGGTTGTAATCCGAAAGAGAATGGGGGGGGGGGGGGGGGGGGGGAGAGAAAAGAAAATGGGGGGGAGGTACCTAAAATGGAAAAAATCATTTTTCATACCATTAGGTTTTAAGCTACCCAAGCAGAATATGAGGTGCTGTTCCTCCAGTTTGCATGCGGCCTCACTCTGGCAATGGAGGAAGCCCAGGACAGAAAGGTCGATATGGGAATGGGAGGGAATGTGACAATAAATTGACCTTGAAATTAAAATGGTTAGCAGCCAGGAGATCCAATTGGCATAAGTGGATCGAGCACAAGTGCCTGGCAAAATGGTCGCCTCATCTACACTTGGTCTCACCGATGTAATGGACTGAATACAGTAGATGAGATTAGAGGAGGTGCACGTGAACCTCCTTCTCATCTGGAAGGGCTGCTGGGGTCGCTGGATGGAGGTGAGGGAGAAGGGATAGGAACATTCCTGTGGTTGCAAGGGACTGTATTTGGAGAGTTGGCAGTTTGAGTTGCATGGGATGGGTCAAGGAGTTGTGGGGGAGTGATTTCTATGGAAAGTGGAAAGGGGTTGGGATGGAAATATGTGACGTGGTGGAATCACTTAAAGGTGGCAGAAATGTTGGTGAATGACGTGTTGGATGTGGAGGATAGTGGGATGAAAGATAAGGGCTGGGGAACTCTATTCTTGTTCCGCCTGGTGGAAGGGGGGAGCGAGATCAGAACTGTGGGATGTAGGTGAGGGATCCTTTCACAACAGTAGGGGGAGAAACATGTTTACTAAAGAAAGGGGGCATTGTGGATATTCTCGAGTGGAAAGGCTTATTTTAGGAGCAGATGCGGTGAAGACCGAAAAATTCGGAGTATGCAATGGTGTCCTTGCAAGAGGCAAGGCGGGAGGAGATGTAGTCAAGATAACTGTGGGAGTCAGTGGGCTGATAGTAGAGATGTGTGTTATGGGACATATGTGTCTTAGGTAACATATGTAACAGTGGTATTCCATATCCTGCAGGTGAATATGATGAGTTGAAGCCTGACAAATGATGTAGCAGTTTAAAGTGGAAATAATATCTTAATGCAATTATAAAATAGACTTGCAGAAATAGAATATAGAATCTTAAAGCACAGAGGAGGTTGTTTTGCCTATTATGGCTGGCTCTTTGCAATTGAGATGCAATTAATCCCCTGCTCTTTTCTAATAATCTTTTATTTTCCATTAAATGTTTTTGTCCAATTCCTTTCTGAGAGTTGCAACATGGACTATCTTCACCAGCCTTCCAGGCATTGCACTGATGAAAAGTGGAAATTGGATAAAATCGTAATTATAATTGAGCAGATGTACAGGAGTCCCTTTTGCTACCGGACAATATTTTAGACTTTTTAAACTTTAGAGATACAGCACAGCAACAGGCCCTTCGGCCCACCAAGTCTGCGCCGACCAGCGATCACCCCGTACACTAACACTATCACTGCACACTAGGGACAATTTGCAATTTTTTACCAAAGCCAATTAATCTACAAACCTGTACTTCTTTGGAGTTTGGGAGGAAACCAGAGCACCCGGAAAAAACCCACGTGGTCACAGGGACAACGAACAAACTCAGTACAGACAGCGCCTGTAGTCAAATTTGAACCCGGGTCCCTGGTGCTGTAAAGGCAGGAATCTACGATTGTGCTACAGTGCTGCCCCTAAACGCAATATCTTAATGCTATTATATAATAGATATTTTCCTTTAAATATATTGATGTCTGCCAACAACAGCTACACTGTATGGTTCCAAAGTGTCTTCATGAGGTCAGAGGTCTTACCTGGCATGAGAATGTTCTGCGATAATAATTACCTTTCTAGATTAAGTCATTTAAGCTAGCCTTTATTATGTTTAATATTCATAGCTATACACACTGATTGTTTGTTTAGATTCTTCTAAATCTTTTTTAATGTGAACAAAATTCTGAACAAATTGCTGGATTTATGGCATTACATAGATTCTTTTAGATTTTAGAGATACAGCGTGGAAACAGGCCCTTCGGCCCACCGGGTCCGCGCCGCCCAGCGATCCCCGCACATTAACACTATCCTACACCCTAGGGACAATTTTTACATTTGCCCAGCCAATTAACCTACATACCTGTACGTCTTTGGACATAACAAGGCTAAATACTAAATTTTGCCCAACCTTTAATTGCTGAGATGCAAATTGTTACAATGTAAATGATTGAAATATAATAGTTAATTTTTTGTCATCTTATTCCTTTACATTGTTCATCTACATTGTTTCAATTCAGTATTATCACGCCTTCTACAAATTATTCTTTGGAAATATGACTTAAATTTCATTGCAAGTATTAATCCATCCGGATTCTTTCTGGGAACTCACGAAGACAAATATTTTTGTTGTTTTCTTTCAGGATTTTTAAATGGATTTTTTAAAATTAAAAATTATCCAATTGTAGTTGGAGTATCAGTGAGCTCTGTACCATTGGCTTTATTGTCCACATTAGAGATGGTAAAAGGCTCAGCCTGGATTTCTTCCTGGAAGACACTTTCTTCCCCCCCCCCCCCCTTACTAATCAATCTGATGAATGGTTATAACCTGAAATGTTGCCTCCATATCTTCCAGAGGTGCAGCCTGACCCTCTGAGTTACTGAAGTACTCTGTGTCTAGATATGCAATGATTTTCACTGAAAAGTGAATGAATGTAGATTTAATTCTGATGACTCGGACAGATGGCTGTTGGTCCAAACCATACCTGGCTGAACGAACAATTGAAAGAGCAGGAAAAAAATTAGAAAGTACCACTGTAAACCAACAGCTTGCCTGGTGAAAAATTGAACTACATATTTCAGTTCATAATGGCCACTTTTGTTTTTTAAATCCATCCCTTGCATTTTTAACTATTCCAGTGATTGGTTGTAATTTCTCCATGACCCAGCCGGAATTCCACTGTCGTCATCTGATCACACTGTATTCCGCATATCCATATACTGGAGATTTTCTGGTCAGCAAACGGGAAGACAAGACTGTTAATGAAAATTGGTGCGCCTTTAAAAATGCCATCATACATTTGGTTAAGAAACATGTTCCAAGTAAGCAAGTAAAAAGCAAGCAACGTCCACCTTGGTTTACACAGAAACACAATAGACTTTGTAGAAAAAAAGACCGCTTTTATTTGAAGGCCGTAAAGCACAGTGATCAACAACACTGGGACCAATTCAAGAAAATCCTTAATAAAGTTGACAAGGAACTTCGTAAAGCTAGCAGAGATATGTTGTTGACCTGTCTTCCGCTGATGACACAAAGAAGTTCTGGAACTACATAAGATCTCGTAAAAAAGACAATGTTGGCATTCAGACACTGATTGGAAATGAGATATTTGTAAACGACCAATCCAAAGCTGACAAACTCGCCAACCAATTTCAAAGCATTTTCTTAAGTGAAGACCCAAACCTTCCCTCATTACCAACCAGTCCATACCCAGATATGCCAGATTTGGAGATCACTGTTGATGATGTCAACTACCGCCCCATTTCATTGACGTGCGTCTGTTGTAAACTAATGGAACACATCATTGACAGTCATTGAAATTCCTGAGTTCACAAAACACTCTCACTGATGCTCAACATGCTTTTAGAAAATTCAGATCTTGTGATACACAATTAATTGCAACTCTTCATGACTTGACTTCAAACCATAATAATCACCAGACAAACGATATCGCCATTCTGGACTTCAGTAAGGCGTTTGATGTGCCCCACCAGTGCTTACAGCTGATACTCAAGTTTTACGGTATTAGGAACAAAACATCTCTCTGGATTAAAGCTTTTCTCACTGACCGTCTGCAGAGGCTTATAGTCAACAGTTGTGCATCAACATGGAAACCAGTCCCTCAGGGCACTGTATTTGGCCTGCACCTTTTTATCCTATTCATAAATGACATTATTGAAGTTGTTAAATCTACCACAAGACTGTTTGCAGACGACTGCATCATATATAAAGCCATCAATTCTCAAGAGGATGAAACGTCTCTTCAGTCTGACCTCACAAGCCTTGTTAATTGGTCTAAAGAATGGGGCATGAGTTTTAATGCATCAAAATGTAAAGTGATGAGGGTTGTCCAGGAAACGTAAACCAGGATCGGCAAGGTATTCTATGTTTGGCAAAACCTCACAGGAAATCACTGAAGACAAATATCTCGGTGTCTTTATACAAAACAACCTGAAGTGGGATAAGCAGTCACGTGAAGCCATGAAGATGCTCAACTTCGTCCAGAGAAACTTCCACCATTGTTCCAAATCTGTTTTTTTTTTAAATTGTACCAAACAATAGTCCAACCGCACTTGGAGTTTGCCTCCACTGCTTGGAACCCCGGTACCAAGAAAAATAAAGATGTTCTTCAAAATGTTCAACGAAGAGTTCAACGATTGTGTACGGCGACTTCAGACAACAATCCAGTGTAACCAAAATGCTCACCGACTTAAACTGGGACCCCCTTGAAACCAGACGCCAAATGCTCAGATTAACTACCCTTCACAAGATCATCAACAAGGACATCATCCTCGACTCTGACTTATATGTCAAAGAGAAAATAACAAGATCCAGAAGAAGCCACAACAGGCAACTTGTAGTTCAACAACACACATCTACTCCCTACATCCAGTCATTTTTCCCTGAAGCAATTTCCCTCTGGAATACCCTCCCACAATCCTCTGTTGACATGCCCACCTACGCAATCTTCAAGACCTCCATCCAGGCCCACAGACGGCACAGACCCCGCTAGATCAGATCCACTCTCGTCAACTTCCAGTATAGTCCCCGGTGGACTCTTCGGAAGTGATGACCACAAGATACAAGATATCCCATTCCACCATTCCTGCTAATTTCCATCCTTACTTCGGGTCCTATTCCTCACTCACATTTATATTTATTCATCTCTCATCCTCATTCCTCCAAGAACTCTCTGTACAGGAAATTCTGCACTCTGATGCACATCCTTTTCCTTTATCCTTCTATTATCTAAACCTTGCATTCAGATCTTAGATCCCATGGGATCCAAGGAGAGCTAGCTGAATGGATAGAAAATTGGCTTCATGGCAGGAAGCAGGAAGAGGGTGATGGTGGAAGGTTGCTTTTCAATGGTGTGTCTCAAAGTTCAGTCCATTACTGTTCGTCATCTATATCTTTGGCTGAGAACGTACAAAGAATGATTAGCAAGTTTGCAGATGATTACCCGTTTTTTGGGGGGAAAAATGTTGTTAAACCGGAATTGGTGTGGAGAATATTTACGAGGATGTTACCAGGTTTTGAGGGCCTGGGCTATAGGGAGAGGTTGAGCAGGCTTGGACTTTCTTGGAGCGCAGGAGAATGATGTGTGATATTATAGAAGTGTATAAGCTCATGAGAGGAATAGAGGTAGGTACTATCACAACTTTAAAAAAAACATTTGGGCAGGTACATGGATAGGATAGGTTTAGAGGGATATGGGCCAAATGCAGGCAAGTGGGACGAGTGTAGATGGGGCATGTAGTCGGTGTTGGCAAGTTGGGCCAAAGGGCCCATTTCCATGCTGACTCTATGCAGATGGTTATCGAGGAGGAAGTGTTGTTGCCAATTCTCCAACTCTTTGATTGATATATTGGCCAACATTGGATGCATCCCAGGGTAAATTTGTTTATTTTGCATCTCCCCTTTAGTTTTATAACTGGTATGTCCAAACATAACAAAAAAAAAACTTTTTCCACATATCAAAATGAACAAATGGAGATTTCTAACAATTGACCAGTAAAGTGCTTCAAGGAGTATTGAAGGATACACATTAGCTGTTGGTTTTGCACAACTGGAGGGTTGCATTTTTTAATTGTTGGTTTTAGCTACTGAAACTACATTAATCATTTTTTTGGCTCTGAAAAAGAATCATTTTTGTTTGAAATTTAGGCATTTATTTTCAAGCCTATCATGTATGCGATAAGATTAGTAAAATATACATTTTAATATAATTAATTTTATATACATTTTTTTTCAGATTGCAATAGTTTCCTTCAAGGAAATATGTGGTGTATCCCCAGTTTCTAATCTAATACAGTGCTTTATGGCCTTGTCAACGCTGCTCAACAGTGATAACATTCCAATTGTGGTACTGAATCTGAAAGATGATTACCCGTCAATGGAGCAACAAGGAGTGATCCCGGAGGTACTGAAGAAAGTGGTCACTGCATATGAGGTGGTAAGTATTTTTATAGCAAATCTATATCCTCAATCTATATCCTCAGTTCACTGGATGAAATTTGTAATGTTTGACGATAATCCAAATAGCAAAATGCCTTACAGATGTTTTAATCGGCATAACCTTTGTCTGAGATTTGATATTATATATCAAAGACTTGGGAGGCCATTCACAGGAGGTTTTTTGGGCAGTTTAAATGCTGGGCAGAAATGTCAATGATTTTTGATTTATAATCGGGCCATGGTTCCAATTGTGTTGGGTCCTACTTGCATCTATTTAAGAGGTCGATGAGGACAATTTACATGTATTTTTTTGTTGCTGAAACAATCTTACATATTGTTCTAGTGACAGATTTAACCTCATAATGACCTTTGTCCAGCCCATCAAGGAATTCCTGTTTTTTAAGTGGTAAATCAATTAACATCATATACCTAGGTTGTTTATCAAAGACATAAGATTTATAAGGGCGACCGCATGAGGGGCAGCACAACAGTTCAGCAGGACGAGCTATTGCCTCGGAGCATGGGAGATCATGTTCAAACTCAACTTCAGGTGATGCCTTCATGGAGTTTGCAACTTTTTTCCGGTGACCATGCCTGTTTCCTGCGGGTGCTCTGGTTTCTTCCTGTGTCTCAAAGATGGGGTGGGAGAATGGTACTGTATTAGCCTCTGTAAATTGCCCCTAAAGTATAGGTGAGCAGGTAGAATGTGAGAGGGAGTTGTTGAGAATGAATAAGTTTATTGGCCAAGTATGCATATACAAGGAATGTGCCTTGGTGCTCCACTCACAAATGACAACACAAATATACAGTTAACAATTAAGAATAAAGCATAACCACATCAAAACAATAAGGATACAACATTACGGTCTAAACATGTGGGTGAAAATAAACCAGATCAAAAAAGAGACTACAGACTTTGGTTATTGAGTAGAACTATCACTCGTGGAGAAAAGCTGTTTTTATGTCTGGCTGTGGCTGCTTTGACAGTCCGGAGTCGCCTTCCAGAGGGAAGTGCTTCGAAGAGTTTGTAGCCAGGGTGAGAGGGGTCAGAGATGATCTTGCCCGCTCGCCTCCTGGCCCTTGCAGTGTACAGTTCGTAAATGGGGGGAAGGTTGCAGCCAACAACCTTCTCAGCTGTGCAAACAATCCATTGCAGCATCCGGATATTGTGCTTGGTGGCTGATCCAAACCAGACCATGATGGAGAAGGTGAGAAGGGACTCAATGATAGCAGTATAGAATTGGACCATCATTGCCTGTGGCAGATTGTGTTTCTTCAGTTGCCGCAGGAAGTACAATCTCTGTTGTGCCTTTTTGACATTGGAGTGATGGTGGTCCCTGGAGATGATGGATCCAAGGAACTTAAATGACTCCACAGATGTGACTATGGTGTTGTTGATGGTGAGTGGGGGGGAGGGGAGAGGGATCTCTTCGATATGAATTCCACTGTCTTGAGAGCATTGAGCTCCAGGTTGTTGCGATGGCACCAGGACGCCAGCTGTGTCACTTCACCTCTGTAGGCAGATTCCTCCCCATCCTGGATCAGTCCAATCAGAGTAGTGTCATCCGCAAACTTGAGGAGCTTGACAGAAGAGTCTGGAGGTGCAGTCGTTGGTGTAGAGATAGTAAAGGAGAGGGGATTGTACGCAGCCTTGCGGTGCTCCTATGCTGAGGGTCTGCGGGCCCGAGATGTGCTTTCCCAGCCTCACGTGCTGCTTCCTGTCCGCCAGGAAGTTGATAATCCACTGACAGAGGGGTTCAGGCACAGTCAGCTGGGAGAGTTTGTAGTGTAGTAGCTCTGGCACATTGGTATTAAAAGCAGAGCTAAAGTCCACAAACAGAATCCTGGCATAGGTCCCCTTGCGGTCTAGGTGTTGGAGGATGAAGTGCAGGCCTAGATTGACTGCGTCGTCCACCGATCTATTGGCCCTATATGCAAACTGCAGGGGGTTTGTGATGTTTTTCAGCTGGGCCAGCACAAGTCTTTCAAAGGTCTTCATGACTACAGAGGTAAGTGCGACAGGCCTGCAGTCATTAAAACCAGTGATCCTTGTCTTTTTGGATACAGGGACAATAGTGGAGACCTTGAAGCAGGAGGGACAGTGCAGGTTTGCAGGGACTGGTTGAAAATGTCTGTGTAAATCGGTGCCAGTTGTTCGGCACAGAGCTTGAGGGTGGAGGGGGAAACATTGTCCGGTCCTGGAGATTTCCGGCTTTTCTGTTTTCTGAACAGCCTCTCTACAGCCTCCGGAATTTCTATTGTTAAACAGGAGTCATTCTGTGAGGATGTGCAAATTGGTGATCCAGTCTTTGCAAAGTGGAGTCAGTCTTTGAGTACGTGTGAAGTGGTGATTGGGGGTGGGGGGAGGGGGTCCCAGGATTATGTTTCTGTTTCTGGAACCTGCAGTAAAACTCATTCAGGTCGTTGGTCAGCTGACGATTGTCCAAGGAGCGTGGGGTTTTCCTCTTGTACCTGATGATTTCTTGCAAGCCCTTCGAAACTGAAGAAGAGTCATTAGCTGAGAACTTGCTCCTCAGCTTCTCAGAGTACCTTTCTTGGCAGCTCTGATTCCTCTTCTCAGACTGTACTTGGCCTGCCTGTAGAGGTCTGTATCCCCGCTCCTGTAGGCCTCATCTTTTGACTGGCAGAGCTGTCTTGAGTTCTGCTGTGAACCCGGGCTTGTTGTTGTTGAACCAGATCCCGGTCTTCGTGGGAATGCAACTGTCCTCGCAAAAGCTGACATAGGATGTCACAGTGTCTGTGTAC
The DNA here is from genome assembly GCF_053455715.1 of Rhinoraja longicauda. Classification (NCBI taxonomy): domain Eukaryota; kingdom Metazoa; phylum Chordata; class Chondrichthyes; order Rajiformes; family Arhynchobatidae; genus Rhinoraja; species Rhinoraja longicauda. The sequence goes on along the minus strand of NC_135954.1, from coordinate 41,460,218 downwards.
TCATCGAGGCTTGTGGTTGCTTCCCTGAACACATTCCAATCAGAGCAGTCAAAGCTGGACTGTAGTTTTTCAATGCCCTCGCTTGTCCATCTTTTCGTTGTTCTGACCACAGGCTTAGCAGATTTTAGTTTCTGCCAGTAGGGCGGAATAAGGTGAACTAAACAATGATCGGAGAGACCCAGAGCCGCCCGAGGAACCGAGCGATATGCGTTCTTGATTGAAGAGTAGCAGTGATTGAGTGTCCTCTCCTCTCTGGTGGGGCAGGTAACATGAAGTCTGTACTTTGGGAGCTCACGACTGAGGTTGGCCTTGTTAAAGTCCCCCAAAACAATGACCATGGAGGCCAAGAAGTCACTCTCTACCCTCAATACCTGGTCAGCGAGTTGCATTTGCGCTTCACGTACGCAGGCTTGGTGGGGGGATGTAAACTCCAGCGAGAATAAAAGAGGTAAATTCCCTCGGAGAGTAAAAGGGTTTGCAGTTTATAAAGAGCAATTCTAGATTGGGGGAACAGAAATTAGACAGTACCGTGATGTCGCTGCACCAGTCCTGGTTCGTGTAGAAGCATATTCCACCTCCTCTTGATTTTCCCGCTGCCTCTGCGTCGCGGTCCGCTCTGTGTAGTTGAATGCCAGCCAGTTGCAGCGCGCTGTCCGGGGTCGACTCACACAGCCATGTCTCGGTGAAGCACAGGGCAGCGGCTCGAGAGAAGTCCTTGTTAGTGTGGCACAGGAGTTGCAGTTCGTCCACTTTGTTGTTGAGAGAACGTAGATTTGCGAGGAATATACTTGTGAGCGGTGAGTGCTCCAGAGCACTTCCCATGGGTCCTCCTCCGTTTCAAGACCTTGAACGCAGCCACAGCCCTGCCGACGAGTATGTCCAAATAATCCAGCGAGTTAGAGAACAATGTTTGAAGGTACCGTATGTCTGATGTTAAGGAGTACCTCTCTCGTGAAAGTGATTTTTGTTGGATTACCGCAGGCAACACAAACAAACAGATACATACAAAACAGCAAGGAGCAGCACACCGTGGCAGCCACAGAGTTTGGATAGAGTGTGGAAACAGGCCCTGCACTTAACATCGCCGGCGCGGCTCGACCGCGGGACTTGGCAGCGGCCGGTGCGGCTCGGCCGCTGGACTTAACATCGCCGGCGCGGCTCGGCCGCGGGACGTTTCAGTGCCCGGTGCGGCTCGGCCGCGGGGCCTTCCATCCCCTTGCGGGGGCTGTACGTGTCGGTCGCTTCGGTAGGGGTCGAGCTGCCTGTCCGTGGGCGTGGGGGGAAGAGAGTGGAAGTTTGGTTGCCTTCCATCACAGTGAGGGGGTGTTTGGAGTCACTGTGATGGATGTTTGTGTTGGGGTCGTGTGTCCTGTGTTCTTTCCTTTTTTGTTGTGTTCTGTGACTGCTGAGGTTCGGTATTTGTACCGAATGACAATAAAGTTCTGTACTGTACCAGCGATCACTCACACAGGTGGATACATTTAAAAAATGGGTTTAATGTTAGGAGATGTGTTCATCGATGGTTAATGTCAATGTAGACAATGAACCGAAGGGCCTGTTTCCCTGCTCTGGCTCTCTCTATGACTCTAAGATTAGTGTGAGATTAGTAAGATAAGGCAGCAGTTATTGAGTTAAAACTTTCGAGGTGTTTCCTTTTGGCAATGTTGGATACTGTTTGATATTTTCATAGTGTGGTTTTCTTCATTCAGAGTAGACAAGTTCTTTCAGTATTTTATCTAATTTATTTGAATTAATTAGGCACCATACACCCATTTTTCACAGTGCATGGTGCACCGTTCTTCTTCCTGATTTCCTTTTATAGAAGTCCTTCTGTTCTGTTCTCATCACCCCCGTCCTTTACAAGCTCCACTGGCTCCCCATCCCCCAGAGAATCCAGTACAAAATCCTCCTCATGACCTACAAAGCCCTCCATAACCTGGCCCCATCCTACCTGACTGACCTCCTCCACAGACACACTCCCACCCGCACCCTCGGCTCTGCTACTGCTAACCTCCTGCCCCCCCCCCCCCCCCCCCCATCCGGACCAAACTCAGATCCTGGGGGGACAGGGCTTTCTCCATCGCTGCTCCCACCCTCTGGAACTCACTACCTCAAACCATCAGAGACTCCTCCTCACTCACCACATTCAAAACATCACTTAAGACTCACCTGTTCAACACTGCCTTCAACCACTGACCGTCGCTTCTCCTTATCCTTCCTTTTTGTTCGTTTATTTATTTATTTTTATGTTTTACTTACTCTGTAAAGCGTCTTTGAGTTTCCAGAAAAGCGCTATACAAATGAAATGTATTATTATTATTATTATACAGAGCACCCCTCAGTACTTACAATCCCTGAATAATCAACCTCATCGCTCCATATATCTGGTGAGCAATCCTCTGTTAACAGTATATTTCACTGGACAATTCACAGTGGCTGCTGACGTTATTTAAATGCTGTCGTGTTGCCAACCAATTGCTGGGGTATAAATTGCACTTTCTGTGAAAAGCAGGAAAATCAGGTTAATGGCAGCGGAACTGTCTCACAAAGCTACCAGCGTTGTAAAATTAGTGCAATTACTGCAATTTCCAGGATTGAAAGTAAGTAGTGTTAGGACTTGGCTATTGGGAATTATTGTAATTATGTTTTCTTTAATTAATGGTAAGAGAATCTTTGTGAGGTAATTAAGGATCAACACATTCATGGTTAGATTTTTGTAACTGTGATGTGTGTACCATTTTCTGTAGGTGTAAAGAAACATTTGCAATACAAAGTGACATTGCAGTTTCTGTATATGCTGTTTTTTAAAAATAATTCCATCGTTTAGAAATGCAGATTTACACTCCCACCTACCTATAAAAGAAAATGCTAGCTTGTCCCCATTTTACAAACACCTGATTTATGCACAGCCCGTACAAACAATCAAGCGTTTGGGAGACCGGAGGGGTGGATTTGCCAGCTGGTGCGAGGCTGTAGGCAACTGTTCTTGACACTAGCTGGAATTTTGCCACATTGATCTCAAGAGGAATATATTCCAGTTAACATTTTAATGTCCATTTGGTGAATCCTCTCCAGTGAAGCAGTCAGGGCCAGCAGCATTGTCCTTTTAAAAATCATCCATCTATCTATCTATATATATATATATATATATATGTAATATATATATATGACAAAAACTCTCATATTGTGTGTGTGTGTGTATATATATATATTTATACACGATAATGCCACAATTTTAGCACCACCTTAATCACCAGTGTCTTGTGCTTCAAATGATTCTTCTATTTTAAACTTTTTTCACTTTTTAAACATTAAAAATCACCTTTTTAAACTTTAAAAATACCTTTTCCACCTGCCGTCCTCATCACAATCGAAACCCAACGGGTCTGCGCGTTTGACGTCATAATGGGATCACAACGTGTTCGCGCCTGTGCAGTTAGGGCCTGTTGATCTAATTCACCGGACTACAACCCCCGCGGGCAGCGTGCAACACACACACACACACACACACACTGCGGCCGCTCTCCTCCTCCTCTTCCCGCTCCGACATCTTGTGCGCAACTTCTGCTGCCGTGCCTCCCGCCGGGAGGTGTGGTCGCCGCTCCCGCCCGGCCCCAGCGGAAGTGGCGGCTAATGAGAGGGGGGGGGGGGTGTGACGAGAGCGTAAAGGGAGGGGGAGGTGGGTTGGAGTGGGTGAGTTGGGGGAGAGGGAGGGGTGGATGGAGTGGGTGTGGGGGAGGGGGGATGGAATAGGTGTGGGGGAGGGGGATGGAGTGGGGGGAGGGGGAATGGAGTGGGTTAGTGGGGGGGAAGGAGGGGGGATGGAGTGGGTGAGGGTGGGAGGAGGGGGGATGGAGTGATTGAGGGAGGGGGAGGGGAGTTGGAGTGGGGGAAGGGGGATGGAGTGGGTGAGTGGGGGGGAGGGAGAGGGGGATGGAGTGGGTGAGGGGGGAGGGAGGGGGGATGGATTGGGTGAGTGGGTGAAGGGAGCGGGGGATGGAGTGGGCAAGTGGGGGGGGGGGGGTTGGGAGGGGGGAAGGAGGATATTCATTGAGATTAATTTTATTCTAAAAAAAGCTTGACCCTATCCCTCACCCTCACCCGTGATTTTCATTGAGATTAATTTTATTGTAAATTTTTTTTTATTTTATCTAATACTTACGTTTTCATTAATAACTGAAATTGTCTTTAGGTTATTTTAAAGAACAAACGAGATTTTCCCATATCACAATGGGAACCCAACGAGGAATGGGCCCAACGGGTCCACTTGGTCTAGTATATGTTACTAAGACTCTCATCTTGTTTGTACACATATATATATATTGCATTTTTGTACGTGCCCGAAATACAGCCAAAACAGTACAGGATAGCGCAACAATTTTAGGACCAGCTTACTCACCATTGTCCTGCGGTTCAAATGGTTGTTATATTTTCACGTTTTAAACTTTAATAAATCACTTTTTAAACTTTAATAAATCCCTTTTCCACCTACCCTGCACGTCAGCCGTGTTCGACGTCACAATGGGAACCCAACGGCTCTGCGCCTCCGCAGTTGGGGCCCGTTGATCTAATACTTACGTAAGATGCCCGCCAGATCCGCGCGTGCGCAGAACAAACAGGTCCGCGCCTGCGCAGTTGGGCTCCGTTGATCTAATACTTACACAAGATGGCCGCAGGATCCGCGCGTGCGCAGTTGGGGGAGGGTTGCCACCCGGAGGGGGCGGGACCCGCCCGAGTGACGGGAGTGGCGGCCAATGAGGGGAGGAGGTGAGGAGAGCTCTCCTGCTGCTGGCCGCCCAGGGCCGGAGTGAGGGCTCCCTCTCCCCTTTCCTGTCCCCCCTCGCCTGCCCCCGGCCCCGCCGGAAATGGGTCCACGGAACGACAGTTGGGAGTGGATTGCCGGGCCCGCAAGAGAGGTTTAGACCCAACCGGGGTTGCTGGGACCGCAGGGGAGGCTTGGACACAATGGGGGTTGCCGGGCCTGCAGAAATGCCTTTTGCATTTGCCGTGCCCAAGATGGCTGTCGGGGGCGGGACCCGCACGTGTGACAGGAGTGGCGGCCAATGGAGAGGGGGTGAGGAGAGCGGAGGAGGCGGGACCGGAAGTAGGGGAGGGGACGGGACCCGCACGAGTGACAGGAGCGGCGGTCAATGAGGAGCGGGGGGTGGAACAGGAGGCGGGACCAGAAGGAGGCAGAATGGCAGAGGCTTGGACCCAACTAAAACTCTTGTTTGTTTGTTTGTTTGTTTGTTTGTTTGTTTGTTCCTAAACTGCAGCAAAAACGGTACACGATAGCATGACAATTTTAGGCCACCTAATTCACCGTCGTCCCTTTGGTGCTAATGGAAGAAGTTTCATTGAAATCGGTGTTATATTTTTACATTCACATTTTAATGATTAAATCTATCTCCTTGGGAGGGAGGGAGGTGGAGGGAGGGAGGGGGCGAAGAGTGGGGATAAGGGGGATGGAGTGGGGAGGGTTGGGGAGGTGGGGGGGAGAGGGGAGGTAGGGGGAGGGGATGGGGAGGGGAGAGGGGAGGGGGAGAGGGGAGAGGGAGTGGTGAGAGGGGAGGAGACGGTGCTGCAACAATGCTGGACAGGTTTGGGTCCACTTGGTTTAGTATATTACTAAAACTATCTGTTTGTGTATATATTAATATATTTGTGCCTGGACACAGCCAAAACGGTACACGATAGCGCAACAATTTTAGGCCCAGCTTACTCACCATTGTCCTGGGGTTGGAATAGACAATAGACAATAGGTGCAGGAGGAGGCCATTCGGCCCTTCGAACCAGCACCGCCATTCAATGTGATCATGGCTGATCATTCTCAATCAGTACCCTGTTCCTGCCTTCTCCCCATACCCCCTGACTGCGTTATCCTTAAGAGCTCTATCTAGCTCTCTCTTGAATGCTTTCAGAGAATTGGCCTCCACTGCCTTCTGAGGCAGAGAATTCCACCGATTCACAACTCTCTGACTGAAAAAGTTTTTCCTCATCTCAGTTCTAAATGGCCTACCCCTTATTCTTAAACTGTGGCCCCTGGTTCTGGACTCCCCCAACATTGGGAACATGTTTCCTGCCTCTAACGTGTCCAACCCCTTAATAATCTTATACGTTTCGAAAAGATCTCCTCTCATCCTTCTAAATTCCAGTGTATACAAGCCTAGTTGCTCCAGTCTTTCAACATATGACAGTCCAGCCATTCCGGGAATTAACCTAGTAAACCTACACTGTACGCCCTCAATAGCAAGAATATCCTTCCTCAAATTTGGAGACCAAAATTGCACACAGTACTCCAGGTGCGGTCTCACTCGGGCCCTGTACAACTGCAGAAGGACCTCTTTGCTCCTGGGCCCAAGACAGGCCCAGGCTAAATTGTTATTATCAGCTTTAATATCAGGAATGGCAAAAGGACATTTAAAATACTTCCCCAGACTATCTATTCCTATGGGGCAGACCACATCTGCAGGCACCTTCTGCCACATGGAACACAGTTTGCGGCCACATTTTCAATTTGCAAACGGTTTGGGCTTTAGTTACAAGGAAATATTGGCATACTAGGATTATTCTCAGAGAAACTTAAGAGTCTGAGAAATGACCTTATGAAAATTAATAACATTTTGAGGGCATGGAAAAGGTAAATAGTCGCAGTGTTTTGTTCAGGGTAGAGGAATGGAAAATGAGAGGAGCTTTAAAATGTGAGGGTACAGAGATCTGAGGGGTAGGTTTTTCACTCAGAGGGTGACGTTATATGGAACAAACTGCCAGTGGAGGTGGTAGTGGCAGATAGAATAACAGTGTTTATAACGGATAAGAAAGAGATAGAGATATGTTTGCCAAATGCATAAAAATGGTGAGAGCGTACCATTACATTGGTGTTAATGGTCTGCCACTATCAATAGCGTACATTAACTCCAGCCTTGATCGACTGCAGTTTGCCTCGTGTCGCAACAGGTCCATGGCAGATGCAATCTCCCTGGCGCCAAACACATCTCTGGAACATCTAGACAATAAGGACATCTAAGTCAGACTTCTATTTATTTACTATAATTCTGCCTTCAACATCATAATTCCATCCAAGCTCATCTCCAAACTATTGGAATCGCAGTCCGTACCCGAGTTCCTCGATTTTTTGACCCACAGACCATAGTCAGTGAGGATAGGCGACAACATGTCCTTCACAATAATTCTCAAGGATGTGCACTCACTATTCTCTCTGTGCACTCACAACTGTGCAGCCAAATTCTGCGGTAACTCCATCTACAAGTTAACGCTACTATGGTGGGCGGATCGGGGACAATAATGAGATGGAGTACCTGAAGGAGATTAAAGAGTTTACTAATATGGTGCCAGGTCAACAACCTCCAACTCAAAATCAGCAAGACAAAGGAACTGGTTATTAACCTCAGGAAGTGTGGAGTACATGCCTCCATCATTGGGCTGATATGGAAATGGTTGAGATATTCAAGTCCATAGGCATAAATATCAGCAATGATATGTCGTGCATTGACCAGAATGAAGCTTCAGCCACAAAGCACATCAACACCTCAATCCTTCTCAGGAGACCGAGGAAATTCATCATGTCTCCAGCGACTCTTACAAACTTCTTCAGATCAACCGTAGATAGTATACTGTCAGGCTGCATCACAGCTTGCTTTGGGAACAGCTCCACAGCAAGAAATTGCAAAGAATTGGAATGTAGCCCAGTCCATCGCACAGACCAGACTCCCCACCATTGACTCCATCTACACTTCATGCTGCCTTGGGAAAACATCCAACATAACCAAGGACCTTTCCCACCCCAGTCATTCCTCCTTCTCCCCACTACAGGGGAGTGGTAGAAGATACATTAGCTTGAAAGCGTGCATCACCAAACTCAGGAACAGCTTCTCCCCCTGTGTCCTGAATGGTCTTTCCATAAGCTAGGGTACAGCACTGATTTTATAACCTAGATCATTGCGGACATTGGACTTTTTCTCTGGAATTGTTACGTTACGATGTTGAGTTACTATATTCCCCACTCCTTCCCTCTACTGTTTGTACTTGTGTTCGGTTTGATTGTATACATGTGATACATACTTTCTGATTTGATTGGATTGCACACGAACAACTGCTTTACCTCAGTACACATGACAATAATAAACCCAAACCGAAACAAAGGTTCACTGGATCTTAAAAGATCCTTAGATAGCCACAAAATGCTGGAGTAACTCAGCAGGACAGGTAGCATCTCTGGAGAGAAGCAATGGGTGACGTTTCGGATCGAGACCCTTCTTCAGACTTTGAGTCAGGGGAGAGGGAAACTAGAGATATGGAAGGGTACAAAGAGCATTTAAGGTGTGAAAAGGTCAGATCAAAGCAGACGATGAATAAAGAAATGTACAATGGTTCATTGTTGGATGAGGGGGAAGAAGACAGTGAAACTAGTAGGAGAACTAGGATGGGGAGGGACGGAGAGAGAGGGAAAGCAAGGCCCACTTAAAGTTAGAGAAATCAATATTCATACTGCTGAGTTGTAAGCTCCCCTTACCTGCTAGATAATAGGAGGAAACTAGGCAGTCCAACAAAGATGTCACAGATTCTCTCAGCTAAGGGAAAATAATCTTTAAACAAGGAGGCTGGAATTTTCTGGAATTATATTTCTCGAACCATGAAGTAACAGAGATCAATAAATGTTTTGATACAATGGGAATCGAGGAAAATGTGGATGGTATAAAAATGTGAAGTTTGGCATGGATATTATTAAATAGTACAGCAGGTATGAAAGTATTGTGGAATTTTAAATCATTGCACAATTCCATCCCAAGAAATACAAACCCAAGAGCCTCTTGTACTTTTGTATAATCAGAACCTCTTCTGTGCCAGTAAAGATTTGACACGCCGCATTTGAAATTATTTACATGGATAACATCATTGATGGTCATGTTTGCTGCAGTATTCTTTGCATGGGTATTGTCCTTTATGGCCACTGTTGTGCAGCAATATGATTTTGGTTACAGAGAAACACAAATATTTTGTAAAGTCTTACCACATTGTTTTTAACATCAGAACATGGCATAATTTTGGTTAGGGTTTCAAACTGCAGTATTAATAACAAATGCATTTCTCAGTTGACAAACAGGAACGCCAAATCTAATTTCGAAAAGTCACAGTGACAATTAAAGTTGTCAACAAAGGTCAGGTCCGGTCTCACAAATCCTCGTTTGTGGGACCTACATAAATTGGGTGTTTTTATAACCTGGAGAGGGGCGGACCTGTACCTGCATTTTATCTGAAGCATTCGATAATTCAAACTCAACCTTCACCTGCTTGGCTTCCTATAAAATCCTACAATAGAAAATAAGATATTTTTTAATCAAAGTTAAATACTGCATTTATTGTGCACATATTTATTTTTCGATTAAAATAAGGTGCGTGCGATAGATCATGTGTCAATTCTAGCAATAACTTGCTTTAGTAACACATCCCAAGGCATTGCACAGGAGTATTATTAATTAAAAATTGATTCTGAAATGTAAGGAGATGTAGAGCAGTTGGCAAAACACATGAACAAGACAGTAAATTTCAAATGCTGTCTTAAAAGAGCCAAGTTAGGTTGATAGCCTTAGACAGTGAATTCCCGAGCTAAGGCTGTAGGAACTGAAGGTGGTTGCTGCAGATTGGGAGGCAAGTAAATTGAATTGTTCAAGGCACCAGAATTGTTAAAGACCTCTGCGAGTTGTAGTGTTGAAGAAAGAAAAGGATGAAGCCATAAATGGATTTGAAAATAAGAATAAGCGTTTTTAAATGGCTTAATTAGAGCCAAATTAGAATGCTAAGGACAACGGGGAGGGGTAACTGGGACTTTGCATAAGTTAAAACATGGTCAGCAAAGTTCTCGATAACCTTTCGTTTACAGATGGTTGAACTAGGGCAAGCGGCCAGGAGTGATTTCAATGGCCAAATGTGGAAGTTGTAGAGAAATGCTTGAGGATTTCAGCAAATTTGGACCCTTCTTCAGACAGATTGTAGGTAAGTGGAAGATAGCTGGAATACAGGAGGGGCAGGACAAAGCCTCACACCTTCTGTCATCTCTGTCCAACCATCTGCCTATCAGATAGCGGGCGGCACGGTAGCGCAGCGGTAGAGTTGCTGTTTTACAGCGAATGCAGCGCCGGAGACTCAGGTTCGATCCTGACTACGGGTGCTGCACTGTAAGGAGTTTGTACGTTCTCCCCGTGACCTGCGTGGGTTTTCTCCGAGATCTTCGGTTTCCTCCCACACTCCAAAGACGTACAGGTATGTAGGTTAATTGGCTGGGTAAATGTAAAAATTGTTCCTAGTGGGTGCAGGATAGTGTTAATGTACGGGGATCGCTGGGCGGCACGGACTTGGTGGGCCGAAAAGGCCTGTTTCCGGCTGTATATATATGATATGATATGATCAAACCCCCCTCACCTGTATCAACCTTATTGCTATATAACCATATTATCGGCCACGCTCTGTCCTGCCCCTCCTCTCTTCCAATTTTCTTTCCGTCACCCCCCTCTTCCCCACAATCAGTTTGAAGAAGGGTCCTGACCCGAAACATCACCTGTCCATGTTCTCCAGAGATGCTGCCTGATCCGCTGAGTTACTCCAGCACTTTGTGTCTTTTTTTCCCCACCTATTATTTGCCTGGCTTTGTCCTGACTCCACCTTGTTTTCAGCTTTCTCCTCCTTGCTACAATCTGTCTGATGAAGTGTCCCGACTCGAGAAGTCGCCTATCCATGTCCTCCTGAGATGCTGCCTGACCTGCTGAGTACTGTAGCACTTTGTGTTCCCCCCATATTTTTGAGGGGAGTCATCAACACAATACACGGGGAGGACTTTTACTCTGCTGCAACTTCTCCTTTGCCTTGGTGACATTGGTATTCTGGTGCCAGGCGTGGGAAAATCGCGTCAGGCTGGCATTGTCATTGCCTTCCTCAGCCTTTTGCGACGCTCGCAGCAACACTTCCTTGCCTCTGTGTCTAACCTTTCATGCTCTGGGAGGAAGGTAACTTCTGTAAATTGTATACTGTCCACTTTTGGTGCGCGATGGTGGGACAGAATGTTGATCATTCTGCCAGCGCAATGCCCGAGTCAGCCAATTTATTGTGGAAATGGCATTTTTTAGGCCACCTAATTCTTGGAGACCAAACCAGCGCCACCGAATGGTAAGTGAACACATGTTACACATGTATTTGCATTACAACACTTCTAATATTATTTGGCTATTTTTAGTTAGAAAAAATGTTTAAGGGACAACCTCCCAGTAGTTACTGCTCCAATGACGTAGGTTCAATTCTAACCTCAGATACTATTTATATGAAGTTTAAATGTTCTTCGTGAAACTAGGTCTTTAGGTTTCCTCCCAAATCCCAAAGGTATGCTGGTTGGCAGGGAAATTGGCCACACTATGTGAAGCAGGAGTCACTCTTAAAATACATTCACATTACTGCATCCAGATGACTAAACTGTGGTGATCTTTAATTGAACTTCTTGTAAGGTATGTACTCTCTGATGGAAAAAGACTCTCGCAGTGAAATGACCATTAATGCTGTGTGCTTTTAATGTATAAATTGCAAAACACTTGGACCAAATATTTTAAATTATTAATAAAGTTACTTGCACCAGTATTCTGGATAAGCAAATGCATCCTACTCTGCTTGAATTTTAGAATAATTAAATTATTCCTGGGCAAATCTATAATCTATATTGAATATGAGATTAAACAGAACTAAAATCAATTTCCTTGGCATTCTGCTATGTTTCTAGGGTAGCTGCAATTGTGTAAAGTGTCCCCTAGAGTCTTATAATGGCTCCAATGCAAGCATTTGGTGATAGAAATGTAAGCACATTTTACTATGGATTACTGCCGTGGAGTTATTTGATCCCCAGATTGTATTCTTGGACTGGAAATTGTACTACATTGGCTTTTAACTGGATTTTCTGGAGTTGGGTAAGTCAGGACCCATTCTAAACATGAAATTGCTTTTCAATGAAGACACTTGAGTGTTGGGAGGTCATGTTGCAGTTGTATAAGACGTTGGTGAGGCCACATTTAGAGTATTGTGTTCAGTTCTGGGCACCGTGTTATAGGAAAGATGTTGTCAAGCTGGAAAGGATACAGAGAAGATTTACGAGGATGTTGGCAGGACTAGAGGGTGTGAGCTATACGCAGAGATTGAGTAGGCTGAAACTCTATTCCTTGGAGCGCAGGAGGATAAGGGGTAATCTTATAGAGGTGAATAAGATCATGAGAGGAATAGATAAGGTAGATGCACAGAGTCTCTTGCCCAGAGTAGGTGAATCGAGAACCATAGGACATAGGTTTAAGGTGAAGAGGAAAAGATTTAATGGGAATCTGAGGGGGAGCTTTTTCACACAAGGGGTGGTGGATGAACAAGCTGCCAGAGGTGGTAGTTGAGGCAGGGACTATCCCAAAATTTAAGAAGCAGTTAGACAGGTACATGGATAGGACAGGTTTGGAGGGATATGGACCAAACGCTGGCAGGTGGGACGAGTGTAGCTGGGACATGTTGGCCGATGTGGGCAAGTTGGGCTGAAGGACCTGTTTCCACATTGTATCACTATCTGACTCTGTGACTTTGGGGCATGGACCATATCAGACCTCCTCACAAGTGGATTTAGGGTAACGATGCAGCAGTAATAAGAGGATGGAGTGAAAGCCTTTCCCTCCCCCCTGCCCCTTCTACTTCCCTACCCTATACAGTTGCCAACTGCAACGTCCCTCCACAATAATGGCGTGAGTAGAGGGAACTGCTCTGAGTGCTGAAAAGTGCAAGGATAAAGTCTGTGGCAATTGTATACTATTGTATGCACATGAAAGCAATGGATTAAAAGCAGGTAAATGGGACTGGTAAAGATAAGTACAATGGTCAACATCGACATGGTGGGCTGAAGAGCCTGTTTCTCTGTTATTTGATTCTCTGACACTGAGTCTTATGTGTAAAAGAACTTGTGTTAGTGGGAACATGTAGAAACAAAGGGCTGCAGATGCTGGACAGTGCACAAAGGGGCACAAAGTGCTGGAGTGCTCGGTCCACCAAGGACTACTGGATCTCCCGGTTGCTAGCCATTTTAACTCCCTTTCCCATTCCAGCACTGACTTTTTTGTCCTGAGCCTCTAGACTTGGGGAGCTTGCAACCCAACGGTATGAATGTTGAATTCACCGTTATTTAGGTAACCTCTAACTCCATCACCACTCTTTTCCCCTCCTTTCTCCACCACCAGGGTCCCACCTGGACCTCTACCGATTTCTCCACTCCACCAACCTTCTCTCCCCCCCCCCCCCCCACTCCCTCCATCTACTACTTTCCTCTCCCTAGCTTCACAAACAGCAACTCTTCAAACCTCACAACTAATGTTCTTATCTCTGGCCTTTTTTCCAACTATCGGTCTGTCAAAAAATCCCCCTCGTGATCTATTACCTGCCACACTTTGTTCTGCCTCTCCCCTTTTCCAGCTTTCTCCTCCCCCCTACTATCAGTCTGAAGAAGGATCTCGACCTGAAACATCACCAATCCATGTTCTCCAGGGATGCTACCTGACCTGCTGTTACTCCAGCAGTTTCTGTCCTTTTGAAGTAGTGGACCTTTAGGTAAAAACATGGATTGGGCCACTGTGCACTGTACTGCTATTACTGCTTTCTAGTCACCTGAGAATTACTGGGCCAAAATTTATTCTCTGAACATTAGGGTAAATAGTGTCCTTGGATTTTGGTACTGTAATATCAGCTTTTTAGCAGATATTATCATAACCTTGGTTGGAAGAATCAATAATTAACCAAGCTAACATTTAACATTAAATTGGGTAACATTGCAAATTGTGTGGATGGGAGTGTAGGATATTGCAATAGGACGTGGTAAATTTGTTGAGTGGACAAAGTTATGCCAGGTGTTGTTCAGAAAGCATGTGAAGTTATCCATTTGGATCAAAGAAAGGGAAATCAGAATAATGGTACAAGAGCAGGAGAGGGTATAACTGGTTGTGGAATCTTTGTGAAGTTGGCAGAAATTGCAAAGGTTGATCTGTTGAATGCAGAGGCAGGTAGATGGAATGTGAGGATCAGTGAATCGTGTTCTTGCTCTGTCAGAGTAGAAGAAAGAACAGAGGTGCTGAAAATTGATGTGATGTGCTCAAGACTTCTGTCCGATTATAGTGGAAGGGAAGTCACTATTCATAAATAACAAATAGTGTTGCAGACAACACTATTTACAAGAATTATCCCAGGAATGAGTGGTTTAACATATGATGAGGGTTTGAGGGCACTGGGCTTGTACTCACTGGAGTTTAGACAATAAACAATAGGTACAGGAGTAGGCCATTCGGCCCTTCGAGCCAGCACCACCATTCAATGTGATCATGGCTGATCATTCTCAATCAATACCCCGTTTCTGCCTTCTCCCCATACCCCCTGACTCCACTATCCTTAAGAGCTCTATCTAGCTCTCTCTTGAATGCATTCAGAGAATTGGCCTCCACTGCCTTCTGAGGCAGAGAATTCCACAGATTTACAACTCTCTGACTGAAAAAGTTTTTCCTCATCTCCGTTCTAAATGGCCTACCCCTTATTCTTAAACTGTGGCCCCTGGTTCTGAACTCCCCCAACATTGGGAACATGTTTCCTGCCTCTAACGTGTCCAACCCCTTAATAATCATATGTTTCGATAAGATCCCCTCTCATCCTTCTAAATTCCAGTGTATACAAGCCTGATCGCTCCAGTCTTTCAACATATGACAGTCCCGCCATTCCGGGAATTAACCTAGTAAACGTACGCTGCACGCCCTCAATAGCAAGAATATCCTTCCTCAAATTTGGAGACCAAAACTGCACACAGTATTCCAGGTGCGGTCTCACTAGGGCCCTGTACAACTGCAGAAGGACCTCTTTGCTCCTATACTCAACTCCTAGAAGGATGAGGGGGGAGGGGAACCTCATTGAAACTTATTGAATTGTGAAAGGCTTGGATAGAATGGATGTGGAGAGGATGTTTCCGTTAGTGGGAGAATCTAGGACTAGAGGTCATTGTCTTAGAATTAAGGGTCGTTCCTTTAAGGAGATGAGGAATTTCTTTAGTCAGAGGTGGCGAATCTATGGAATCTTTTGCCACAGAAGGCTGTGGAGGCCGTCAATGGATATTTTTAAGGCAGAGATAGATAGATTCTTGATTCGTATGGGTGTCAGGGGTTATAGGGTGAAGACAGGATAATGGGGTTAGGAGGGAGAGATATGATTGAACGGCAGAGTAGACTTGATGGGCCAAATGGCCTAATTCTGCTCCTATCATTTATTACCTTATTACCCATAACTTTACCTACACCAACATGGGGATATTCCATTACCATTAGTCCCGCAGAATTTAGTAGGTGTGCTAGATCAATCAGACAATTTGAGAAGTCAGTTATGTTGTTGAGGAAACTATCAGAGATTGAACAGATGGTGGAGAAACAAGCTTCCAATAAAAAAGAATGGGGAGCGGAATTTCGGGTCAATAAACAGCGGGAAATAGTATTTAAGATAAAATTGCACATGGGAATGTAAACAAATTTAAGGAATGCAACAATAAAAATATGTAAAAAAGATAAATCAGTGAGGAAAAATATGGAAAGTGAAGAAAGCAAGAAGAAAAATGTATAAAAGATTGCCATTGGGAATTCTAAAGACAGGCACAGAGGAAGGAAGTAATAATGATGGGATAACACTTTACAGAATATCAAATGATATATCGCTGGGAGAGGAAAATATGAGACCTTGGCTGGGATATTATTTTGGATAAAGTCTCACGATGGAGTGGGAGTGGAAGATAGTTGTGGTAAATTCAAGTGGTGTGTCAGCATCGGGCAGCTAACAGCTGGGCAGCTGGGAGAGTCCTGAAGCAGGGAGGAGGAGGCAGCAGAGCCAGAGGCTTATGGCGAGTCTGAAGCTTGTACTTTGTTAAAGAAGTTTATTGCGGCAACAATATTCAATTACAAAGGATAACAAACTAGATTACAGACAACCATTAACTCAAACTGTTCACATCGAAGTTCTCTTCTCACTGCCTGGTTTTGGGCCCCAAAACCACCACGTGACCTTGCTGGCCAATCAGCGGGTTCGACTCTCAGGACCAATCCCTATGGTCGCACCACCATGTGACCTTGCTGGCCAATCCGAGGGTTCGACTCTCAGGACCAATCCCTATGGTCGCTACATGACCCCCCCAGAACCCGAGGTACGGAACCTAGCAGGGAGCCGGATTTCGCGACCAGAACGAGTAAGGAGAGGGGCTGCCGGAACCACAGGAGCAGGGGGTCCCGGATCAGGTGGAATTGCAGGAGGACGGCCCCGCCGAGGCGGTTGGCCGACCAGGACAGGGCGGTCCTGATCCAAAAGTGCAGGTTTGAGCCTGGACACTGAGACGAGCTCACTCCTGCCCCCAACATCCAAGGTGAAGGTGACCGTCCCTTTACGCAACACGCGGAACAGTCCTTCATAGACCCTCTGCAATGGGGAACGATGGGCATCTCTACGCAGAAACAAAAATTCACAGTCCTTCAAGGCAGGTGGTTCGTGCACCTTGGAACACCCGTGACGTGAAGTAGGAACCGGAGCCAGGGAACCCACTCGCGCCCGGAGGGATGCTAAAACCGACGTAACTGAGGGCTGCTGACCAGAGGACTCCGGAAGGAAATCCCCGGGCACTCTGAGTGGCGAGCCATATACCAGTTCCGCGGACGAAGTTCCGGAAGATCCTGCTTAGGAGTAGTACGGATGTCCAAAAGGACCCAGGGGAGCTGGTCTACCCAGTCAGGGCCGTCCAGCCGCGCACTGAGGGCCGCCTTAAGTTGCCTGTGAAACCTCTCCACGAGCCCATTAGCCTGTGGGTGGTATGCCGTGGTCTGCTGCAAGCGTAGCCCAAAGGGCAGAGGTGAACTGGGACCCCCGGTCGTTGGTAATGACGGACGGAACACCGAAACGGGCCACCCAATGGAGGGCCAGGGCCCGGGCACAAGAGGCGGCGGAGGTATCGGATAACGGGAAGGCCTCCGGCCAACGGGTAAATCGGTCAACAACCGTGAGTAGGTGAGTGTAGCCCCTGGAGGAAGGCAAGGGTCCAACTAAATCAACGTGAATGTGAAAAAAACGGACCGCAGGGACCGCAAACTCCTGCACCGGAGGTTGGACATGCCGGTGAACTTTAGCGGTCTGGCAGGGAACACAGGAACGGGCCCAAGCGGCTACTTGTTTCCGCAAGCCATGCCACACAAACCTAGCGGCCACTAAGGCAGAGGTGGAGCGGATGGACCGGTGCGCCAGCCCATGAATGGCATCAAACACCCGGCGCTGAAGGGCGGCCGGCACCACCGGCCTAGGGCGGGGAAGGGAAACATCACACCAGACCTTTGTACCCGCAGGCCCGCAAGCCACTTGGACCAACTTCAACCCCGAAGTGGTGGACTAGTATGCTGAGGCAGTGTCTGCCAGGCGCTGTGCCTCCGCAAGCTCCTGGAAATGCACCTCGCATTCCACCGCTGAAATTGGGGAAATGGCTGGCCGGGACAGGGCATCAGCAACGGCATTAAGCTTACCCGCGACGTGTCGGACATCGGTAGTAAACTCTGAGATGGCAGTCAGGTGCCGCTGCTGGCGGGCCAACCATGGGTCGGACACTTTCGAAAAAGCAAAAGTCAATGGTTTGTAGTCCGTAAAGGCCACAAATGGGCGGCCTTCTAGAAAATACCTAAAGTGAAGGACAGCTAAATAGAGAGCCAGAAGCTCTCGGTCAAAGGCGCTATACTTCAGCTCAGCCGGAATAAGCTCTCGGCTGAAAAACGCCAAGGGCTGCCAACTGCCATCTACCTGCTGTTCCAAAACCCCTCCCACCGCCACGTCCGACGCATCGACCGTCAGGGCCGTGGGGGCGGAGGCGCTTGGGTGGACGAGCATGGTGGCGTCTGCCAGAGCCACTTTAGCTGCCTCAAAGGCCGTCTCAGCGGCCGTGGACCACTCCATCTCGACAGGTTTGCCTGCGAGACACTGGAAGAGCGGACGCATGACCCGTACCGCTGCCGGTACGAACCTATGGTAGAAATTCACCATGCCCACGAACTCCTGCAACCCCTTTACTGTGGTGGGTCGCGGGCAGGCACGGACAGCCTCCACTTTTTCGGGCAAAGGAGTGGCGCCGGCAGAGGTGATCCGGTGTCCTAAGAAATCAAGAGAGTGGAGGCCAAATTGACACTTGGAGGGGTGGATGATGAGCCCGTGGTCTTGAAGCCGCCGGAACACGGTCCGCAAATGGACCAGGTGTTCCTGCTCCGAGCGACTGGCGACCAGGATATCATTCAAATAAATGAAAACAAAAGACAAATCCCGACCAACATGGTCCATAAGCCGCTGGAAAGCCTGTGACGCGTTCTTCAAACCGAAAGGCATACGCAACCATTCGAACAACCCGAACCCAAACCCGATCGTGGCAGTCTTTGGTATGTCTTCCGGATGCACAGGAATCTGGTGGTAGCCCCGCACCAAATCAATTTTGGAGAATACCATGGCACCTTCCAGCCCAGACGAGAAGTCCTGGATGTGCGGTATGGGGTAGCGGTCTGCCGTGGTGACGGCGTTAAGGAGTCGGTAATCTCCACATGGTCTCCACCCCCCAGATGCTTTGGAGACCATATGCAACGGAGAGGCCCACGGGCTGTTGGACCGACGGACAATGCCCATTCGTTCCATCTTCTGGAATTCTGCACGCGCCACCACCAGTTTGTCCGGCGGCAACCTCCGAGCCCGAGCGAAAATGGGGGGCCCCTCGGTGGGAATGTGATGGACAATGCCGTGCCGGGCAGAAGGGGCGTCAAAACGCTGAATGAGCAGCTCCGGAAACTCAGCCAGGACCGCAGCATACGGGTCGGAGGCCGCGACAACGGCCTGGACAGTCGGGCTGGGCGGGGTGGCCGGTGGTGGAGCAGCGGGCTCATCGCTGCTAGCGGAGGGTCGAAGGCCTTTACCTCGGACATCGGGAACTAGTGAAAAGGCCCAGAGGAAATCTGCGCCCAGGATCGCCTGACCGACTTCCGCGACGATAAACGACCATTCGTACGTGCGGGTGCTGAAAGCCAGAGACATTGCCGGCGTACCATACGTGTGGATGGGGCTACCGTTAACCGCGATGAGGGTAGGCCCTCTCTTACCCGATCGGGCTTCGAGGTCGGTCGGCGGCACGATGCTGACTATGGCTCCCGTGTCGACCAAGAATTCTGTGTCCGTGAATCGATCTCGGACGTAGAGGCGTCGGTTCTGGCCAATCGCAACCGCCTCTATGTACGATCGGCCGAGGCATTTCCCGAGAAGGTGCAAGGTGAGCGGCAATTGCGGGCTTCTCCACCCCATCGCAGATGATAATAACACCAGCCGCGCTTGTGCGGATCTTTTTGGCGGGGTTTTGAAGAAATGGCGGGAGTCGCGGTGCCATCTTGGTGCTGCTGCGGGCTGCCTAACGGTGCCGAGACTCTGTTGATCGAACTGTGTTTTTCCGATTTGGACGCCATGAGCGCATCGGCTTTCTCCGCATATGCCACGGGGTCCTTAAAAGAACAATCCGTGAACATAAGCCTAACATCTTCTGGAAGTTGCTCTCGGAATGCCTGCTCGAACATGAGGCAATCCTTGTGCTCACCTGCCAGCGCCAACATTTCGGCCATGAGGGCGGACGGCAGCCGATCTCCGAGATCCGGCAGGTGCATAAGCCTCTCAGCTCGATCGTGCCTACTGAATCCGAAGGTTCGAAGCAAGAGTACCTTCAGCGCCTCGTACTTGCCGTCTGCAGGAGGGGAGGTGACGAACTGCATCACCCGCGCGGACGTCTCAGGCGGTAGAGCGCTGACCAGGTAATAATACTTTGTCTCGTCCACCGAGATGTTTCTCAGGTGGAACTGAGCTTCAGCATGGGCAAACCAAAGTTGTGGTTGATGCGCCCAAAACGGAAGAAGATGAACGCTGACCGCGTTTAGCTGCGGTATGCCGGGCGTTAGAACCAAAGCAGGGGCGTCTTGTCCCTCCATGGTAGATGATCGGCTAGATCACGTCGGGGTCACCAATATGGCGAGTCTGGAGGCTTGTACTTTGTTAAAGAAGTTTATTGCGGCAGCAATATTCAATTACAAAGGATAACAAATGAGATTACAGACAACCATTAACTCAAACTGTTCACATCGAAGTTCTCTTCCCACTGCCTGGTTTTGGGCCCCAAAACCACCATGTGACCTTGTTGGCCAATCAGCTGGTTCGACTCTCAGGACCAATCCCTATGGTCGCACCACCATGTGACCTTGCTGGCCAATCCGAGGGTTCGACTCTCAGGACCAATCCCTATGGTCGCTACAGGCTTTTCATTTCAAAAATATAATAGAATAGCAGTCAGCGATAACACTGTACCTTTAAAAAATATGTGGAGAACAGCTGCACGATATTTCACAAAAAATATCGTAGAGTCAGTATTGTAGAGTCAACAAATAATGAATTTTTAAAGGCTCAGAAGAGGAGAATTTGTGGTGGGGGTTGGGAAATAGTAGAGTATCAAAATGAGAAGCCGAGGCAACTGAAGGCAAATCCAGAAAGCAAATCGAAGCGACATTGCACAATAGACTAGGGTCAAGAAAAGGACAGTGTAATAGATGTATGAGTTGGATATCAGCATTGGGCCAGGTGAATTATAATTATAATAAGCTCTAGGGAACATCAAGAGCTTCAGAACGACAGTTCCTTATTATGAATGAATAACTGCTTTTATCATGCATCATGCCATCATGTTAAATAATGACTTATTTACTTATACCAATATACCACACTGTTTTGCTTCTGAAAAATAGGTGTGAAACGTTTTTCACATATAAATACATGTTCGATCTGTCGGTTGCTTTTCTAAGATGTTTATCCCTCTTTACTGTGAGTGTCTCGTGCGGCATTTACTTCTTGATCTGAAGGATATACAAAATTTTGACTCGACTCATCACTGATTGTAACTTCCCTTCAAAAGTTGATTCCATATCCACCGGGAATAAATTTATCACCACAGGTTTCTGCAACATGTTAAAATTAACCTCCTAAAAATATTGGCACTTCTGGCATGTCTTCCAATTTGTACAAAATATTATTTGAGAACGGCGGCTGTCCACATTTGAAGGAAGTCCTGAAGTCTTGTACTTTTACATTACTAGCTCACTTACGAGTGTCACACTTGTCAGCATAGCTCCTCTTTGCCTTTTTAGAACTAGTGAGATGTGAACCATGATTTTGCTATTATTTCAACTGATAACTGTCCATTCTTTTTCCAAGCTGCGCAATACCAAACTCAAACACATTTATGGCACATGATATACTTTCTGGAGTAGGATATTGTTTTGAATGATTCTTAAATAAACAAGGACTAGTGTCTATGAGCTGAAACAACCTTGGAATTTTTTTCTCTGAAAGGCTTCCTCTAGAATCCATAGAGACAACGACACTGTTCAGAAATGATCGGTGATGTAGGGGAATTAATAAGGATTCCTCCTAATTCAGTGAATTTCCTGACGTCACACTTTCCTACATTAAATTCCATTTGTCAAATTCCTGACCACTCACCCAACCTATCTATATTCAATCGCCGAGTGCAAACATGCCCTTCGCAACAACACTCCCACGTATTTTTCTGTCATTGGCAAATTTTCCCCTGATAGTCAAAACAAGAAGCCAGCAAACTGACAACTAACAGTCCCCTTCTCCAGATCATTAATTTAAATCATAAATAATTGAAGACCAAGAAAAAATACTTGGGCATTCTAGGTTATACTCTTTCAGTCTGAAAAATACCAACGCTTACTCTTTTATGCATAAACCAATCTTCAGTCCAAGCTAGCAATCTTCCCCATATACCATGAATTCTTATCTTCTGCACCAGCCTTTTCTGGTGGCACCTTGTCAAATATCTTTTTGAAGGTAAACTGAAATGGTGGGATGGCAGTCTGAATTTGTGAGGTTGCTTACATCATTTCATACTATGAACTCAATAAGCTGGCCAGAAGTCTTTCCCATTGTCCCCAATAACAGCATCTACAGTCATGGGACAATCTCCCATGCTCACTGTTTATTTGAACCTCATTCTTGGGATGGCTCCCTCACCTGCAAGGTTAGTTTTTAGCTCTTGTCTGGAGATGTCTTTCAACACCACTATTCATTCTCTGATTCTTTGTGCCAATTTGTATCTTCCACTATCTTAAACTGAGGTGGAGTAAACTGGTCTTCCATCTTCTGTATCAGAGTAGAGGGATCGAGATCCAGAGGACATAGGTTTAAGGTGTGGAGGAAAATATTTAATAGGAACCTGAGGGTTAACTTTTTTACACAAAGCGTGGTGGGTATATGGATCGAGCTGCCGGAGGAGGTAGTTGAGGTAAGGTATTATCATAATATTTAAGAGACATTTGGACAGGTACATGGATAGGATAGGTCGAGATGGTTATGGACCAAGAGCGGCCAGGTGGGAATAGTGTAGATGAGGCATGTTGGTTTGCGTGGGCAAGTATGCCGAAGGGCCTATTTCCACTCTTTTTGACTCTATGCTGAGGGTTAGCGAGGAGGAAGTGTTGCTGCCAATTCATACAGATTGTGGCCTGTTGATGAGGAAGTAGAGGATCGAGCAATGCTTTGCGGCTGCAGGAGGGGGGAGGTTTCTTCAAAGTGACATTTACTCACAGCAAATGCATGTCTATTGCTGTTACTATCCTCATGGCAAGTTGTATATATGGTGGCAATTAGTGGTATTTGGATAGGATATAGCCAGATAGGTTTTTAGCTGAATGGAACATATGATGAGTGGAGGAAATTATAGGTAGGAAAATGGTTTATGTGATAGATGAGCTAAAGATAGTCAAAGTAGGTTCTGTTTTAAAATCTGGAACTAGATTTTTGTGGAAGAACAAGAGATTGCAAATGTTGGATTTTGGAAGAACTCAGTGGGTTGAGCAGCATCTGGAGGGAAAGGATTTATTGACATTTCAGATTGAGGTCCTGCAGCTTACAACCCAGCAGGATGAACGTTGATTTCTCTAATTTCAAGAAACTCCTGCAATCCCTCCCCCATCTCCTTCCCTCCACGACCCTAATCGTTCTACTAGTTCCACTGTTTACATCCTTGTGTCCCTCTCGGGAGCACATCTTCCCCAGCCAAGAGTAGGCCGTTATGGACTCCACCCTTCCTGAGGTCATCTGTTACTGGCCCCGATTTGTCCTGGCCTTTTCTCGCCTCTCTAGTCCCCCCCCCCCCCTCTTTCTTTCAAGTTGAAGAAGGGTTTCAACCCAAAACGTCACCTATTCCTTTTCCACAGAGATGCTGCCTGACCCACTGAGTTTCTGCACCATTTTGGGTCTATCACTGCATCCGTTGAGCAGGAGGAGTTGACAATGGAGTCAAGGGGGAGAGGTCCCTGTGGAAGGGATGGGGTGGGAAGATGTGTCCAGTGGTGGGAACCCGTTGCAATATACGTGTATCTTTGCATCACTTGGCTTTTCCTTGTCTCCTATCACCTATCATCCACCTGCTTCTGCCTCCTAACTCCACTCCTCCCTCTCCCTCAATCAGTTCCTTCCCCATCACATTTCACCGCTCCTCGAGTTGTATGCCAGAGCAAAGCCCGATCTGGTTCAAAAGGTCACACCGCACGAGGCCAGATGGCAGAGCTTGAGGAAATCTTGGTCTGGACATATTGTATCCAGGATGAACTGAGGCAAAAAACAAAGATCCATGCACAGGTAGAAGGCATTTCAATGAATTTCAACAGCAGGTTGTGAAATTAGAAGAGAATTAATGCAGGCTTTGGGACCAACAGCTTGCAGAGAATGATGAAATACTGCCTCAATTTACAATCAGATGTAGGCTGGTAAGAAATGCAATCTGATGTGCACAAGGAGGAATGAAAATATTAAATGGGGCTTGAAAGTGGGAAATAAAATTTGAAATTACATGACATAACCGGATGGAGGGCTAAAAGAGAAGTGAATGTACACAGGAAGAGGAATAGGGCAAGAGATGTACATATGAATACCTACATTGTGTTTGAAAAATTGGGTTACAGTTAGTTGGATGCAGAGTTGTTTACCATTGAGTTATGTGGAATTCAGGAGCTAATAGCTCTAAGCAGTGACAGCATGCCTGAATTTACTGTCTGACAGGAAAGTGTTGGCAGAAGATATTTATATTATAAATGTTGACATTAAAAACATGTCTCAAAAGCTGTGGCACAAGAAATTAAATTAACATAGAGCATTTCTGTCAGAAGTAGGATTTGTTCTGGGAGACAAATTAATAGTTTTCTAAGAACAAGGAGTCCTATAAGCAAAAAGTATGTCGAGAACTCCTAAATATTTTCTTTCTTTTTAATCAAAATATACCTAATCATAAGAAATGCTATGTAAAATGTTGTCTGTCATTCTTCATCAGATTTATTTCATGCAAATTTAAGTTTGTTGATAGATTACTAAGCAAAATGTTACCATCTCCTGACCATAAGCTAGGTTACTGCCCGATTCACCTCCACTCACTGCAAACATTGGACTTTGTCCATGGAACTGATGCGGTGCAATGCTGAGAATTATATTCTGTACTCTGCATATTCCCCATTGCTCTACCTATTGTACATGAATTTGACTTCATTGTATTTATGCATAATATCTGATGTGATTGGATCTTGTCTTGATTGCAAAACAAAACTTTTCACTGCACTTCGACACACATGACAATATGGAACTTAAAGATTAATCTAAAAGAGGCCTTTGTTGACCGTTAAGAAACCATCAGAATTATGATCACAGAATTGTGTGGCACAGGGGACATTCATTCCATTGAGCCCATGTTGGGACATATACTTATCCCATTCCCCTCATATTTATCTTTTATTTCTGATTCCTGTCTGTTTCAAGTATTTCAAAAAAAAATTGAGAACGTTCAAATCATCACTACTGTTACCTAACAATGTTTCCCCACTGCCTCAGCTTCATTTGCCTTAGATTTTCCATCCTTCAGCCATATAAACTTTAAATATCTCTGTAAAAGTTCTTGCTTTTTCTGAGGAGAACAATCATTCATTTTGGTCTGTGCACATAGCTGTAACTCCTCCCTACAAGGGATTATTCTTGTAAAAAAACAATGTTTTTGTGTCCTTTTAAAATGTAATGCCTGGAATTGAATGCAATACCCAAGCTGGAGCCAAACTCGCATTTATATGGGGTTAGCATAACAGGTTTTGTACATTATGTCCCACCTCTCTCTATCCTCAAAGCAACCCCACCCTTCCTGCCACCACCCCGTCTCTCTATATACAGATATCCATTTTTCAAATTGTATGATGTGGCATATATCCAACCTCCCCACATTCCTAACAAATGTATCTTTTCATTGTTTTCAATTTCACCTGCCAATTTCACCAATCCGACCTGTCTGAATAACTTCTCTTTGCTCCCTGCCGATCATCAGTCTAGTTCCCTCGAGTTCTATGTTATCCTACTTTCTCATCCACTCCCGACAACCTAGGGGCAATTTACCCGAGGGGCAATTTACAGAGGCCAATTAACGTATAAACGTCTTTGAGATATGGGTGGAAACCGGAGCACCCGGAGGAAACCCACATGGTCACAGGGAAAACGTGCAAACTCCACGCAGACAACACCCGAGGTCAGGATTGAGCCCCTGTATTTACAGTGCCCTCCATAATGTTTGGGACAAAGACCCATCATTTATTTATTTGTCTATGTACTCCACAATTTGAGATTTGTAATAGAAAAATCTCATGTGGTTAAAGTGCACATTGTCAGATTTTAATAAAGGCCATTTTTAAACATGTTGGTTTCACCATGTAGAAATTACAGCAATGTTTATACATGTCGCCTCATTTCAGGGCACCATAATGTTTGGGACACAGTAATGTCATGTAAATGGAAGTAGCCATGTTTAGTATTTTGTTGCATATCCTTTGCATGCAATGACTGCTTGAAGTCTGCGATTCATGGACATCACCAGTGTCTTCTCTGGTGATGCTCTGCCAGGCCTGTATTGCAGCCATCTTTAGCTTATGCATGTTTTGTGGGCTAGTCCCCTTCAGTTTTCTCTTCAGCAGAAAAAAGCATGCCCAATTGGGTTCAGATCGGGTGATTGACTTGGCCACTCATGAATTTACCTTTTTTAGCTTTGAAAAACTCCTTTATTGCTTTAGCAGTATGTTTGGGATCATTGTCTTGCTGGAGAGTGAACTGCCGGCCAATGAGTTTTGAGGCATTTGTTTGAATGAGCAGATAGGATGTGTTTATACATTTCAGAATTCATTATGCTACTACCATCAGCAGTTATATCATCAATGATCAGTGAGCCAGTACCTTCAGCAGCCATACATGCCCAGGCCATAACACCCCCACTGCCGTGTTTCGCAGATGAGGTGTATGCTTTGAATCTTGGGCAGTTCCTACTCTCCTCCATAATTTGCTCTTGCCATCACTCTAATATAAGTTAATCTTCATCTTATTTTCCACAAGACCTTTTTCCAGAACTGTGGTTGCTCTTTTAAGTAGTTCTTGGCAAAGTAACCTGGCCATCCTATTTTTGCGGCTAACCAGTGGTCTAGCCTTTGTATTTCTGTTCATGAAGTTTAACTAAGGTATCCTCTGTATTTCTGTTCATGAAGTCTTCTGTGGACAGTAGTCATTGAAAAATCCACACCTGACTCCTGAAGAGTGTTTCTGATCTGTCGGACTGGTGTTTGGGGATTTTTCTTTATTATAGAGAATAATTCTGTCATCAGCTGTGGAGGTCTTCCTTGGCCTGCCAGTCCCTTTGCGATTAGTAAGCTCACCAGTGCTCTCTTTCTTCTTAATGATGTTCCAAACAGTTGATTTTGGTAAGCCTAAGGTTTGGCTGATGTCTATAACAGTTTTATTCTTGTTTCTCAGTCTCATAATGGCTTCTTTGACTTTCATTGGCACAACTTTGGTCCTCATGTTGATAAACAGCGATAAAAGTTTCCAAAGGTGATGGAAAGACTAGGTGCTGAGAGCTCAACTTTATAGCTGCATTTAGGAGGCAATTAAACACACCTGAGCAATTACAAACACGTGTGAAGCCATGTGCCCCAAACATTATGGTGCCCTGAAATGGGGGACTATGTATAAACACAGCTGTAATTTCTACATGGTGAAACCAAAATGCATAAAAATGGCCTTTAATAAAATCTGACAATGTGCACTTTAACCACATGTGATTTTTCCTATTACAAATCTCAAATTGTGGAGTACAGAGGCAAATAAATGAATGATGGGCCTGTCCCAAACATTATGGAGGGTGCTCTATGTATTTCTTTCTATAATCTGCCAAACAGCCATTTCTCTGCAAACAGTTCTTTTCAAAAATCATCCTTCATCATTTCCAACAGCTGCAGCAAGTAGCACATTATCCTTGGTCATTTCCAATTTTGGAAAAATTCTATCTTTGTATAGTTATTGTCGTGGCTCCAAGCAGCCACTGCAATAACTATACAAGTAGCAGCTGAGATGTTTCAAAGTAACGAAAACAAAATGCACCATGAAAAATCTGATGATCTTGCATATAAGTATGTAACATACATAAATGTGTGGAAATGTTAACTGGACAACATTAGCATGAGAATATGAGCAAAGGATGCACCAGTCTCTTTTGCTATGACACATTTAGTAAAGTAGCAGTCTTCCTGCTCCACCCTCTCAACATATTTTAAAGGCCACTCCAATAATACAGGGGTTTCAAGTACAAAACTGGGGAAGTGATGTTAAACGTATATATAAATCTCAGAAGATTGCATACAGTTCCAGTCACGATATTTGGAAAGAATGCCCAAGAGAGATGACAAAGGAATTTAGAATGGCAGCCAGAGGAAAACCTCAATAAGAAAGGCTGCATTCAAATCAACATGGACCTTAATTAGAATCTGTTTCTGCATGCATTTGCACAGCATGTTCACTTCTCTCAAATTTGACATTAAGCTGAAGCAGCATTCATAAAATGCATGTCATGCACCTATTAAGTCAAATGAAAAAAGAAATATTCTTACAAATGCATCATAAATAGCTGATCCTCTGTCTTTTAAGTGGCTGATTGCAGCAAAACCACTCCAGTATGGTACTTTCAGTGGTAGTTATTAAATGTACAAAGTAAAGGTCATTAATGGCCTCTGTGTTAAAGAGAGTAATTTCTCATTTATATTCTCTATAATTTGTGTCAAATTCACACTGTTAATACTCAATATCTTAAAAAAAACATGTCTTAGTTAGTTTAATTTCCTGTTTATTTTTGTTTAATTAATGTTTACTTATGGCTTCATTCGGCAACTAACTGTGTTAAGTTACTGAGGGAATTAGATTCTGTCAGTAGAAATGAATTATCTTGGGTTGATTGTGGATGATCAGCCATGATCACAATGAATGGCAGTGCTGACTCGAAGGGCAAAATGGCCTTCTCCTGCACCTATTTTCTATGTTTCGACAGTATGTTTCTAACAACTAACCTTTCAGTTTATCTAAAATGTTATAATTTTGTGTATAATTTTTTTTGCACCATTAAGTGTTAAATATTTGTGAAACAACAATATTTAAGAAATATATTGAATATTTATTTTGTTGTCTTTACATCCAAGTGGAAGAGCTTCAAATGGGGGTAAAAAATGTTTACATTACCAGTGTTGGCAGTAGCTCAGTAAATTTATCCAATTAACAGATAAACTCCCACATCAGGATGGCTAATCCTTGCCTTCTGCTGAATCCCCATTACCCATTTTAAGCAAGATCATTATGATTGACCTCGCAATCCTAAAACATATTCGTCATTTGTAATATTAATGGTCATTAATATCAAATCTTACCCTCTAGTAACTTCTTACACCCCAGTTCCTTTTGTGTTTTAGTCTGGCATATAATTAAATCTGTTACTAGTAAAAACATTTATTGATTTCTTGAAACATAGCAAGGGAAATACTGACAAAAGTAACAGCAGCCACACCCAAGATGAAAAATGGGTAAGTACATGATAAGTGGTTTTGTTAGCTTGCCGATCTCAGTTTTGTAAAAGGACACAATTCATGATAAAGTTGTTTTACTTTTTTAATTTCATGTTTTTAAGAATTAACAAATCTTGTTCTTGAACTGTGCAAATTTTGTTGATTGATCACTCATCATCACTCATACCCTGTCGAGTATGTTATAGAAAATACATTTGTAGGTTATTTTAGGAAACATACAAGATGTGCAAGAATGGTAGACTCAAATAAAGAAAAAGAAAAACTTATAATCATTTAGTTACATAACCTTATGACGTTTCATGTTGCTGTACAGCCAATAATTCTTTTGGTTCCGTAGTACTCCAAAGTGCTCAAAAAAATTCATTATTTTGAAGATAAATGCAGGTTGTTACTGTTATTAAAAACACTCTCTTCTAAAAACAGATCATATATTTTAGTAACAGAAAATATTGTAAATACTCATGAGGTTAGGCCTCATCTATGGAGGAAACGTTAAGTTCATCTTTTTGCCAAATGAGGACTTCACATTTTGTTTTTGTTACTTCAAATTTGCCACATCTGCAGGGGTCCATTTTCAGTTTATATTTAGTGATGTTAGTTAAAGGCTAATTATGGGGCAGGACACCAGGAATTCCCCTGTCATTCTCTGAAATATTAGTTTGGGATTTTATCCCCCTCCATGAACAAACAGAACCTTAATTTAACATCATGAACAATGGTGCCTCTGTGCTTTCTTGGTATGAGCTTGGTTATTTTTGCATATAGTGGTCTGCCCTATCACACTTTGTGTGGCATTTGGTATTCCTTTTGGGCGTGCAGTTCATTGTTTGCACATCCAAATCAAGAGAAAATCTTGTCACCGAATGCCTTAATGCTCAGTATCTTTCTGGTGGTTTCCCATGGTGACTGAAATCTAGATAGAAGAATAAAGGTGTGATACATTGAAATAATACATTGAAATGCATTGGCCTGCATGACACCACTTTGCCAAATGCCCTCCCACAAGAGAGAATAAAATGTGCTCAGCATTAGTGACCTCCCTCATGCGTCAGTGGATAACAAACTCTGAGAAGTTGCTGATTTTTTTTCAGTCACTGTTCAGAAGCAACATGATGGTAACAGTCATGCCCACTAGGCATCCATGTTATGGCTATGGCAGAAGCAGATGTCAGACTTCAGAGGCAATGTCTCATGCACTTTTCCATGCCAAGGTTCAGGGAGGAATACTGCTCAGTAGACACCTGAAGGTTTACAGCCACTTGCCAAGAATCCTGTCACTCTTCCACCTCCCTCCTTGAACAGATTCTCCTGCTCCGCCTGTCTTTCGCTTGTTCTCCAAGACACACCACACTCTGCCCATATTGGAGAGCTTCAGTCCATGGTACAGTGCAGTCTGTAAATTTTACAAACTTCAAAGAATTTACAAGTTGTTTGAAACTGAAACAATTACATGTTCCTTTTTAAATTGAGGTAGCCCTTGGTAAAAGATTGCACCAATGATTAAAATACTTGGATGAAGTCTGTATTTTGTCTAGAAATAAAGCGTGGAAACAGATCCTTCGGCCCATCAAGTTCACGCCGATCATCATACACTAGTTCTGCATTATCACACGAGAGGTAATTTACAGAAGGCAACGTACCTACAAATCTGCACGTCATTGGAATATGGATGGAAGCCAGAGTACCGGAGAAAAACCCCGCAGTCACAGGGAGAATGTTCAAACTCCGCACAGACAGTGCCCGGAGTCAGGATTGAACCCAAATATAGCAGAATAACAACTAATACCAAATAAAATGACACTCTTTGAATAGAAATGGGAAAGGAACATGATTGGAAAATTGGCATTTCTGAAATTGATTGAAACCTGCAAGAGATTCATTCAGAAGTAGGTCAGATCAACATGATGTGTAGCAGATATATATTATTAATCGATTTAAACTCTTTACTGTTGCCGAACCCACAATGACTCATCAGGTCACCGTACAGTAGACCTGACATCACCAAGTTCTGGCAGGATGAATCTCAAAGACAGGACCCTCTTTTTGTCTTTTTAAGAGGAACATCTTCCATTTTATCATATCTTGTTACATTCCGCAACTTTGTTGTAATCTGGTCACTGTAAGGGATTGATAACGCGGGAAGGAAACATTTCCTCTTATCTCGTGATTTGCAGCTTCTTCAAATGATTATTGTGAGTGATTAATGTTTGCTAAATGTGGAAGTTGAACTGGATCTAATCAAGGACCTCCTTCTTGTTATTCACCGCCTGAATGGCTGTTGTGGGAGTTCTCGTCAGTGGGCGAGAAAAGCGTACTGGAATACTTAGTTCTTCCAATTTGTGAAATATCTAAGCAAGCATGTTCTTACTATTCCAGCTTGGGAGACTGGAGAGAATAAAGGCAAATGGAATACAGTGTAGTAAAGTGTGGAATCATGTATTTTGGTAGTAGGAATAAAGGCATAGACTATTTTCTAAAAGGGGAACGAATCCAGAAATCGGAGGTGCAAAGGGACTTGGGAGTACTGGTGCAGGATTTCCAAAAGGTTAATTTGTAATTTGAATCGGTAATAAGGAAGACAAATGCAATGCTAGCATTTATTTCAAGAGGACTACAATATAAAAACAGGGATGTAATGCAGAGGCTCTATAAGGGGCTGGTCAGGCTACATGTGGAGTATTGTGAGCAATTATGGGTCCCATATCTGAGGAAAGATCCATAGGAAGGAACTGGAGATGCTGGTATAAACCGAAAATAGACACAAAAGATGGAGTAACTCAGCGGGCAGGCAACATCTCTGGAGAGAAGGAATGGGTGATGTTTTGGGTCGAGACCCTTCTTCAGGAAGGATGTGCTGGCTCGAGTGGGTCCAGAGGAGATTTACGAGAATGATCCCAGGAATGAGTGGGTTTATATATGATGAGCATTTGACGGCACTCAATGGAGTTTAGAAGGATGACGGAGGACCACATTGAAACTTACTGAATAGTAAAAGGCCTAGCTAGATAGAGTTAATGTGGAGAGGATGTTTCCACCAGTGGGAGAGTCTAGGACCAGAGGTCATAACATCAGAATAAAAGGACGTTCCTTTAAGAAGGAAATGAGGAATTTCTTTAGTCAGGGGGTAGTGAATCTGTGGAATTCATTGCCATAGAAGGCTTCGGAGGTTGTCAATGGGTAGTTTAAGGCAGAGATAGATAGATTCTTCATTAGTATGGGTCAGGAGTTATGGGGAGACGTAGAATGTGGTTGGGAGGAAGAGATAGATCAGCCATGATTGAATGGTGAAGTAGACTTGATGGGCCAAATGGCATAATTCTGCTTCTACCACTTATGAACATTAACTTTATCTTCCAAGCCCAGTGAGATTTCAACATTTCTTTGCAGGCCAGAAGAGCATTCCTTGCAGGGACTTCCATGAGGTTTTACATTTAGGTTTATTTAGGCAGCACATTGGCTGCTGCCTCACAGTGCCAGGGACCTGGGTTCAATCCTGACTCTGGGTGCTGTCTGTGCAGAGTTTGTACGTTCTCCCTGTAACCATGTGGATTTTCTCTGGGTACTCTGGTTTCCTCCCACATTCCAAAGTTGTGCAGGTTTGTAGGTTAATTGACTTATGTAAATTACCTAGTAAATAGGATACAAAAATGGGAAAACATGTAATTAATGTGCGGGTTATCAATAGTCAGTGTGAACTCGGTGGGCCGAGGGGCTTGTTTCCGTGCAGTATCTCTGAACTAAACTAACCTTTATTATTGTCTTGTGTACCAAGGAACAGTAAAAAGCTTTGTGTTCCTAGTCAAACAGAATTAGATATACCGTACTTAAATACATTCAAGCCAAATTTAAGTACAATAGATGGAGCTAAAGGAATGATATAGAGTGCAGAATATACACCGATCAGCTAAAACATTATGACCACCTGCCTAATATGCTGTTGGTCCTCTGTGTGCCGGCAAAACAGCGCCGGCCCGCCGAGGCATGGACTGGACAAGACCCCTGAAGGTGTCCTGTGGTATCTGGCACCAAAACATTAGCAGCAGATCCTTCAAGTCCTGTACGTTGCGAGGTGGAGCCGCCGTGGATCGGACTTGTCGATCCAGCACATCCCACAGATGCTCAATCAGATTGAGATCTGGAGAATTTAGAGGTCAGGGCAACACCGTGAACACTTCATCATGTTCCTCAAACCATTCCCGAACAGTGTGTGCAGGGCGCATTATCCTGCTGAAAGAGGCCACTGCCATCAGGGAATACCATTGCCATGAAGGGGTGTACCTGGTCTGCAACGATGTTTAGGTAGGTGAGACGTGTCAAATTGACGTCCACATGAATAGCCGGACCCAGGGTTTCCCAGCAGAACATTGCCCAGAGCATCACACTTGTCGTCTTCCCACAGTTGGTTCAGATCAAAAGGGATAGCCTTCATTGCCCTCGCGCTTCGATGAGCCTTGGGTGCCCAAGTCGCCGGTTTGTGGTTTTTCCCTCCTCGGACCACTGTCGGTAGGACTCATCACTGCTGACCGGGAGCACCCCACAAGCCTTGCTGTTTCAGAGATGCTCTGACCCAGTCGTCTGGCCATAATAATTTGGCCCTTGTCAAAGTCGCTCAGGTCTTTACTCCTGCCCATTTCTCCTGCATCCAACACATCAACTTCAAGAACTGACTGTTCACTTGCTGCCTAATATATCCCACCCCTTGGCAGGTGCCATTGTAACAAGATAACCAATGTTATTGTCAGTGTTATTCACCTGTCAGTGATCATAATGTTTTGGCTCATCGGCGTAGTTCTCAGCTTTGTAGCGCATCAGTTCCTTAGACAAATCCAATGTCCACAAAGGAGTAGAAGTGAATCAGACAGCTTATGGAAGGACCGTTCAGAAGCTTGATAACAGAGGGGAAGAAGTTCCCAAGTCTAGTGGTGGGCACTTTCAAGCTTCAGTACCTTCTTCTGGACAGAAGCAGGGAAAAGTAGGGATGACCGGGGTGAGACAAGTCTTTGATTATGTTGGTTGTTTTTTCGAGGCAGTGTGAAGTATGGATCGAGTCAATAGTGGTAAGTCTGGTCTGTGTGAAGGGCTGGGCTACATTTACAACTCTCTTCTTTTTCATGCAGTCTTGGACAGAGCTCTTCCCAAACCAAGCCGTGAACTTGGTTTGCAAGCAAGCAGTATGTTTTCTGTGATACATCTGTAGAGGTTTGTAAGAATCACTGGAGATGTGCCAAATTTTCTACGTCTCCTAAGGAGGTGTTTGTGTGCCTTCATAGTTGTCTCTTCAGTGTGGATGGTCCACAACAGATCATTGGTAATGTTACTGCCAAGGAACTTGAAGCTCTCAGCCATTTCCACTTGTACATCATTGATGCTGATTGGGGCATGTACTCCACCATGCTTCCAGAATGGATAACCAACTTATTGTCATGCTGCCATTCAGGGAGAGATTATTGTCCTGACACCATGTTACTAAGTTCTCTATCTTTTTCTGTACTCCATCTTGTAACTGATTGTGATTCAGTCCACCACAGTGGTGTTATCTGCAAACTTGGCACAAAACTAAATAACTCTGGAACCACATTTTGCCGGGAGTAGCCTCACGTGGTTCAGAACAACATGATCAGTGGTGAGGGCTCCAGCTCGCTCCTGACCTTTGAAACAAATTGAAATAAGACATATGATGAAAGAATGGGTCGACTGGGCTTATATTCACTGGAATTTAGAAGGATGAGAGGGGATCTTATAGAAACATATAAAATTCTTAAAGGATTGGACAGGCTAGATGCAAGAAAAATGTTCCCGTGGAGTCCAGAACCAGGGGTCACAGTTTAAGAATAAAGGGTAGGCCATTTAGGACTGAGATGAGGAAAAACTTCACCCAGCCAGTTGGGAATCTGTGTAATTCTCTGCCACGGAAGGCAGTGGAGGCCTATTCACTGCAGGTTTTCAAGAGAGAATTAGATTTAGCTCTTAGAGCAAAAGGAATCAAGGGATATGGAGAAAAAGCAGGAACGGGGTACTGATTTTAGATGATCAGCCATGATCATATTGAATGGCGGTGCTGGCTCGAAGGGCCGAATGGCCTACTCCTGCATCTATTTTTCTATAGTTCTATGAAATGAGTTTCAGAGTGACCTCTCTGATCAGTTCTTCCAGGAACCACTGGAAGATTGCTGATGAGGCAAACATGTCCTTCCCGAAATAATCCTCCCACTTAATTCCCTGCCCACAATCCGTCCGTTATTTATGAAATGTAGTGTGGACATCCATTAGTGATGTGGCAAGGAGAATTGTAGTGCTTGTTGAAGTTTCATTCTCAACTGAACAGAAATGTCTCTCAAAGCTGATACCGAATCCACAAGCAATCTTTCAGATGCAAAAGAGACCGCGTGTTGCAAGTAGTGGATACAATATACAAATAAATTTTTAAAAAAGTAAATTGCTGCTTCATGTCTTTGTGGAAATGGATAGTGAGGAAAGGAGGGGGGGGGGGGGTACAATTTGCAATGTTGACTTTTCTGCTTTAGTGCAGGGAAATACCTGATGAATGTGTGATGGTGAACACTGAAAGGAGAAGGCCAGGAAGGGAAGGCTCTAAACCGGAGAAGGAAAGGATGATCCATTGAGTGGTCAAATCGGTGGTGCATAAGATGAGGGAATTGCCATGATTCTGGGAAGTTTGAAAAGGGATGAAAACAGCTGTGCATCTGTTGTATTAGTGGCTTCTCCTCTTGCCCTTTTCCCATAATCCTAAATATTTTTTCCAGCATTTTTGTTCCTGTAAGCTCTCATTCGTGGGCTGAAGGCCTTGAGGACGACACTCAGATCTACAATAAAAATGGCAGGCACATCCTGTTCTCTTCAGGAAAGAGTGATGTAAAAGTGAACCGTAAATGTGCTGGATGAAAATATTAACACAATTCGTCTTGCCTCTTTTTCATGTTTTACAGATGATTCAGACAACCAAAGCTTTACTAGAAAATGGTGACGGGGTATGTGAAAAGATATTGCAGTATCAAAGAGCAGGTATGTGCAAATTCTTAAGCTGCTTCAGTAAAATAATGTTTTACTACCTGCACAATACCCTTGAATTATCATTGAGTTTTTTAAAGAATTAATACCGTTTACAAAGTTACCATAAATAAAGTTTAAATTATTTATTTAGAATCCTGTAATTTCGATCCCACCTACTCCATCTGCCCATCACCCTCCGACTCCTCCCACTGGGTTCACATCCATCTCCCCACTGCTCCCGACCGTCCCTCTCGTATTTACTTCCATTCTTCATCTTTTCTCATCAGATGCCATAATCTGCAACTCTGTTATCTCCACTTCTCACCTCCCAGCCTCTGTTGTTATCTCCACCCTCCCTTACCTGACTCCATCTGCCAGCCAACCTCTCCTCACCTGGATCTACCTATCATTTGCCATCTCTTGCCCCCACCCTTTCCCCTCACCTCTTTATACTGGTTATCTCCCCTCTACTCTTTTGGTCCAGATGAAGGATCTTGATCTGAAAAGACTACTGTCCACTTCCCTCCACAGGTGATTCCTGACCCGTTGAGTTCCTCCAGTAATTTGTTTTTTTTTGCTCCAGATTCTGTAGTTTATTGGGTTTGCAAAATTAGCTTCCAATGATTGAATGAATGGCCTGATTTAGTTTTTCTGAAATACCAATAACTGAAATTTAAAATGGTAACTTAATAAATCAAAACCCCTTCCTACCACTTACAATGATAGACTGAATGGAGCTGTGCAGAAAACTTGCTCTGGAAAGGATTAGTCAAATAACACCAGTTGCTAAAAAATGTCCATACGCCCTGTCAATCCCCGTCAAAGTCTTGCATATTGCAATTAAATCACTATTCGTTCTTATAAACACCAATGAGCATAGGCCTAACATGCTCAACTTTTCCCCACACATCTTCTCGTAAAGGCTATCATTCTATCAGCAAAAAGCAAAGTGTTGGAGGCACTGGAAGTACTGGAGGCAGCATCAGTGGAGGGAAATGGACAGACGTTGCCTGGCCCATTAAGTTCCTCCAGCATTTTGTTTTTTGCTCTTTATTACCTGGAGTTTCTTTTGTCAATCATTCCATTAGCCTTCCTAATTACTTGCCATATCTTCATTGTTACTGTTCTTGCCCATTCACTCTCATCCCTTTTCAGGCTCTTTATGCCCTCCGCACAACCTGATAACCCACCAAAGAAAAACAAGTCCATATCCTGTGACAATAACTGGAATTTTACATTCAATTAATTTAATAAAATCAGACTTAAAACCGAACATCTATAATAATTACCATAAATCTGTCAGATAGTCATAAAAGCCGAGGTGGTTCACAAAAGTGAATTAAGGAAGGAAGTATATATCTTCACCCAGGATTATCTGCATCTGACTGCTACACACACCAAGCTATAGGGTTGTACACTGTTCCAGCAGACCACTCATTGTATCGATCCACAGCATCCAGTCTATCACGTACATACAATATTCATTTGTCCTCCAACCAGAAAACATCAACAACTTCCCTTTTTATACATTTATGAGTTACAGCTTGTGTAGCAGCAGGAAGAAGATTGCAATATTAGTGCTTGGCTACATCTCACTGCTTTTACATAGGTTGCCAGTGTTAACAATTTAGCTAAAATCATGCTGAATTCTGTGGAAAAGCATTAGAGTAGTGATTCTCATAGAATATTTAAGCCCATCACTGCCGAGCAACACATTAGTTTACTGCATCTATTTTATTTAATGGTTGAATGACTCGAAGCCATCACATGCAATATCATAGAGTAAAGATGTAGACCATTTTCCAAATGGGGAGAGGATTTAGAAATTGGAAATGCTAGGGACTTGGAAGTGCTGGTGCAGGTTTCCCAAAAGGTACATTTGAAGGTCGAATCGATAGTAAGGAAGGCAAATGCAATGCCAGCATTTATTGTGAGAGGACTAGAATATAAAACCAGGGATGCAATGCTGAGGCTTTATAAGGCACTGGTCAGACGGCATTTAGAGTATTGGGAGACGTTTTGGGGCCCATATCTGAGGAAGGATGTTCTGCTGTTGGAGAAGGTGCAGAGAGGGTTTACGAAAATGATCCTGGGTACGACTGGGTTAACATATGATTAGCGTTTGACAGCACTGGGCCTGTACTCGCTGGAATTTAGACGGATGCGGGGGGACCTTATTGAACTTATGGAACAGTGAAAGGCCTGGATAGAGTGGATGTGGAGAAGACATTTCCATCCGAGGGCACAGCCTCAGAATGAAAGAACATACCTTTAGAAAGGAGATGAGGAATTTCTTTAGTTAGAGGGTGATGAATCTATGGAATTCATTGCCACGAACGGCTGTGTTGACTGATTAGCTGCTAGCTTCACCGTCTAGCAGGCTTAGTTAGTTGTCCTCGCTTGAAAAAACGAATCCCGGTCGAAAAAACACAGTCCGTGAAAGTTCTGGAATAGAACTTCTGACACCATGTATGAAGTTGCAAGAACAACAACAACGTTATTTAACTTCAAACCTAGTTTAATGACCATCGAGGATGCAACGTTACAGACAAAGCCGCAACGTTACAGAACAAGTGCCTCCGCCGGAACCCTAGCACGTATTCATCAGATAACCTCCTCCAGTAACAGCGTCTGCAAACACCCGACATAGACATAGACTGTGAATACAGTGACTGATCTACAGTGGCCAGGTCATTCATTGTGTGCTTTTAAAGCGGAGATTAACATATTCTTGATTATTACGGGTGTCAAAGGTTATAGAGAAAAGCAGGAGAATGGGGTTGAGAGGGAAAGATAGATCAGCCATTGAATGGCAGAATAGACTTGATGGGCCGAACATGAATTCAGAACATTTCTTTGGTTTGCTGTTCTTATTTATCTTCTGTTGAAGAAATTAATCACATAAAAAAACGCTCTCTTACAATTTACATGTCAGTAACACCTTCAGTGTAGCAAAACATACCAAGATTTTTCACAGGAATGCCACAGTATGAAGTGCAGAGCGACAGGTAGCCAAATGCTTGGTCAAAAGAGGTTTGGAGGAAGGTGATTGAGAGGCCCAGGAAGGAAACTCTAGAATCTGGTACGACTCCCTGCAGCGGAGTTCAGATCTTCAGAAACAGAATTGGAAGAACACAGAAATTTCAGAGAACTGCAGAGTGACAATGCAGAACAGACAAAGTAGTGGTGAAGTCTTTGGACAAAAGATCCAGAGAAATAATTTTAACAACGGGGGATTTTATAGTCAGTTAATTTAGTAAGAGAATGAAAAACGAGTTCAATAATGATGACCACTAAGTTCTCAAATAGTCATAAAATTGCAGTTGGATTATCACTAAGAAGGAAATCTGTGGTCCTTACTCAAGCTAGTCTAAATGTGACTGCAGCTCACACCAAGGTGTGATAACTCTCCCACAAACCGCTCATTGTATCACTCCGCAACGTTAAAAACAATGCAGCAGAAATTAAACCGATGGCCTTCCAGTTGTGACCGAGCCACTAGATTTGGGCTAAGGCATACCCTCTCTGCAATGTCTTCCTCATAAATATCTTGGGGACATGCTTCAAATATGAAAACCAGCCAACAGAGTAGACCACTTATTGAACTCACTAATGCCTTTGAATCCTCCATCATGATATCCTAATAAAGCTATGAAGAATCATGCCATCAGTTCAAACACGTCGTCAAAAATTGCAGCAGGACCTTAATCGGTTGGGCAGGTGGGCTGAGGAATGGTTGGTGGAATTTAATACAGAGAAATGTGAGGTGTTGCATTTTGGCAAGACTAATTTGGGCAGGACCTGCAGAGTGAATGGTGGGGCTCTGGGAGTATTATGGATCAGAGGGATCTAGGAGTTTAGGTAGTTTATTGAAAGTGGCATCACTTCAAAAAGGCTTTTTGATGGTCAAAAAGGCTTTTGGCACATTGGCCTTCATCAGGCAGATTATTGAGTGTAGAAGTTGGGAGGTCATGTTGCAGTTATGTATGATGTTGGTGAGGCCGCATTGAGAATATTGTGTTCAGTTCTGGGCACCTCTTTGTAGGAAAGACTA
Source organism: Rhinoraja longicauda (assembly GCF_053455715.1). Lineage (NCBI taxonomy): Eukaryota > Metazoa > Chordata > Chondrichthyes > Rajiformes > Arhynchobatidae > Rhinoraja > Rhinoraja longicauda. The sequence continues at coordinate 41,420,069 of NC_135954.1, read as the reverse complement.
GAAAAGGGTGGACCCGTTGGGCCCAACCCTCCCCAGCATTGGGCCTAACCCTCTCCTGCATTGGTTCAGCACCCTCTCCTCCCCCACTCCCTCTCCCCCTCCTCTCCACTCTACCCTCCCCCCCCCCCACTCACCCACTCCATCCCCACCAACCCCCCAACCCTCTCCTGCATTGGTTCAGCACCCTCTCCTCCCCCACTCCCCCTCTCCCCCTCCTCTCCTCTCTGCCCTCCCCCCCCCACTCACCCACTCCATGCCCCATCAACCCTCCTTATCCCTCCCCCTTCCCCCCCCTCCACTCACCCACTCCATGCCCCCTCAACACCCCTTATCCCTCGTCCTCCACTCACCCACTCCATGCCCCCTCAACACCCCTTATCCCTCGTCCTCCACTCACCCACTCCATGCCCCCTCAACACCCCTTATCCCTCGTCCTCCACTCCCCCCCTCACCCACTCCATCCCCACCAACCCCCCCAAACCTCTCCTGCATTGGTCTAGCACCCTTCCCTCCCCCACTCCCCCCCTTCCCCGGTAAGACAGGTTTAGAGGGATATGAGCCAAATGCAGACAGGTGGGACGAGTGAGATGGGACTTATTGGTCAGTGTGGGCAAATTTGACAGAAGGGCCTGTTTCCACGCCAAATTACTCTATGATGGGTAAGAAATGTACTCTGACCACCACCTCCAGCGTGCACTCCCCGGCTGACATATTTGTTGTCATCCTTGTTGAACTTAATCTGGAACAAATAAGGTTTCAGAAATTGTATTCTGCCTGGAATACTTCACAGCAATACTGGCTCCTCACCACTACAATTACCCAAAGTGGCTATGCCTAGTAGCCCCAATGGTACTGGGGTTGATGACAAGCTGTGTACCCTGTGCTGAGCAACTCGTCTTCCGACAAGTCAGAAAATTGTCATTACATTTTTTTTTAGAGATACAGCGCGGAAACAGGCCCTTCGGCCCACCGAGTCCGTGCCAGCCAGCGATCCCCGCACATTAACACTATCCTAGGGCCATTTTTAAAAACATTTTACCCAGTCAATTAACCTACATACCTGTACGTCTTTGGAGTGTGGGAGGAAACCGAAGATCTCGGAGAAAACCCACGCAGGTCACAGGGAGAACGTACAAACTCCGTACAGACGGCGCCCGTAGTCAGGATAGAACCTGAGTCTCAGGCGTTGCATTCGCTGTAAGGCAGCAACTCTACCGCTGCGCCTACTTGGCTGGAAGGACCCAGCATTGACAACACCCAAGAAGCTCAGCACCGTTCAGAAGAAAGCAACTCCTTGAATGATATCCAGTCTTCTATCCTAAGCATTTATCACATGCACCGTGGTGTTTTGTGGTTACTCCATGTACCATCAACAAAAAAACATTGCATTTGCTCTCTAAGGCTACTCTAACATGTCGCAAATCTCAAATCTTTACCAAAGAGTTATAGAGTTAAACAATAAGGAAACTGACCCTTCTGCTCACAATGTCCCTGCTGACCAAGTTTGCCTTCTAGGCTTGTCCTATTTGCCTTCATTTGGCCAATAGCCCTCCAAACCCTTCCTACCCATATATCTGTCCAAATGTCTTTTGAAAAATAAATTAGAGCAAGATGACCAGCTGCAGGTTCCCTGACAAAACGCACAACAATGTGGCTTGGATAATGATAGCAACAGAGTGGTGCAGCGGGTAATACTGCTGCTGACTGTCCCTGCAACCAGGGTTTATTCCTGACCGCTGATGTTACCTGTGAGGAATTTGCACATTCCCCCCATGACAGCAACAGTTTCCTCCCATTTTCCAAAGACATGTTGGTTGGTAGATCAATTGACAAATGAAAAATGATCTCCCGAGTGTAAGTGGTACATGTCCACCACTGACAAGGTCGAGATCGGCCGCCTGGCCTGGCCTAGGTGCCACATTTTCAGGGTGGGGTTCAAGTGCTCTCCCGTAATTTTGTCCGGATTAAATGAGGTGCCAGATCACCAGTTTCCAGAAAATCGGTGGTGGCCTGCAGTAGGAAAACCAGGCTGGAGTTAATAGCCATGTGAGTAGATAAGTGGAGGAATGAGACTGACAAGAATACACAAAGACATAGCATGGACTCAGTAGGCCAACTGTGCAATAAGAAAAAAAGAGAAATATCAACAAAAAAAATCACTGTGGTGTGTTTTTTTTGGAACTCTCTATGCAAGAGCACCTTCTCCGCTGGGATTGCAGTAAATCATAAAGATGGCTCTGCAGCACTTTTACATAGCATTTAGGGAAGACAAATAAATGCTGGCCGCATCACCACTGCCTGCTTTCTGTAAATTAATAAAACAGCACCATTGAAGATTTGAAATGATGGACGAGGCTTTTAAATTGAAGTTTGACAAGGCGGGCGAAAGGGAGCGCATTTAGTGCACATCGGATTACAAGGTTTGTGCATAGTTAATGCTTATTTAAGGCCACAATATTTTTTATAGACAGCATACACACATTTCCAGTCAAGCTATATTGCATAGCCATATTACATAACAACAGAAAGTGCACATCCTTTACTCACAACCAAAACAGATGTTGTTGGAATGTGCTCACGAGGGAACGAAAATCTGTTGAGATGTCTCCAGAATTGGCTTGCCTTTCACTTGGCAGTTCCATTATTTGACAAATGAGATACAATGATAACTGGTGGACACAACCAAATAAGTAAGTCATTTATCCAAAAGTGGTTCAGGAAAGCGGAGGAATTCTTGTCCACATTCTGCACTAAATATTTGATGGCCAGCAACATCGTTGTGATGAGGCCCAAAGCCTGAGAGATTCTGACCCAGGAAATGTATCTGCAAACATTTTCCCTCCCAATTCTATTCTTACCCCAATCACTGTTATTCCCCAACCACACAGGCCCAAATGTGGGAATAGCTGAATTTCTGACATGCAGTGAGTTACTACTGATGACTATTGAGGCAAAGGTTTAAAACAATTTACAAAGGCACGGTGGCTCAGCGGTAGAGTTGCTGCCTTACAGGGCTTACAGTGCCAGAGACTTGGGTTTAATCCTGGCTACGGGTGCTTGTCTGTACAGAGTTTGTACATTCTCCCCGTGACCTGCGTGGACTTTCTCCGAGAACTTTGGTTTCCTCCCGCACTCCAAAGACGTACAGGTTCGCAGGTTCATTGGCTTGGTATAAATGTAAATATTGTGCCTGGTGTGTGTTGGATAGTGTTAATGTGCAGGGATCGCTGTTCGGTGTGGACTCGATGGGTCGAAGGGCCTGTTTCCATGCTATATCTCTGAACTAAACTCAAGGAATAGGTAAAATACTTGCAAAGGAAATAATAGGCAAGTAACAGGGGAAAGGGTAAAGAAAGTAGATCAATTTAGATAATTTCAATTGACATAGACCTAAAATATTTCATTTACTGTAACTTTTGTGTTTTTATAAACCAGCAGCAGTTGCAGAATGAGATACAGACCTTGAATGGAAATCAGAACAAAATTGATTTATTGTAGTTCAAATTGAAATGGAACTGTGGTTTTGCGTTCTTTACCAAATGTCTCCACAAGCAATTTGTAGTTTTAAACCAATTCAAATGGAAATATGTTCTTTGAGAACTTTCCCTCATCAGCTGGTGAGCAACTTTTGATGCAAACTTAGATTTATGGAAGGAGCTTATTAATAGAAGGGATTAAATGCAAATTAATATTTTTTAAATCAACATAATAAAAAAAAGGAGTCATAAAAGGTTGTGAAAAGGTCAATAAATCTTGAACAAATTGAATGTTGATAAAGTGGTGCATAAGAAATTAACTGCCTGCAGAAAGGGAAGCTAATAGTGGAACAGATATCTTCACTAATATATTTATTAATCTGTGGTAAAGTAAAATATAATGTAAAATAATGTAAAAATAGTTTTTCAATAGCTTTTATATTGATATGTTGAAGAGTGGTAACGCTGCTGATTCCACATATTCTGACCTTGGTCATAACTTTACAGTCAAAAGCCCCTTGGAAATCCAAATACATAATGCCATGTCACAATAGACCCTTTCTGCTGGATCTTCAAACAACCCAGTAAGGCTGCTCAAGCATAACCTCTTTTAGTATCTGTACTATTATATTTTTGCTTGCGAGATATTTTCTATCACTTCTATGGTGAGGATTCCATTATATTTTGTGCCATTGGACTTGATCTAATTATTCTAAATTTACATTCATACCGTTTTAAAATATAGCAATTACATTATCAGTCCTGGCATGATTTCCTTTTCCAATGAACTTTTTACAAAATATGATAGAACTTCAGTTATTTCTTGCCTATTTCTTATAATATATACAGTGCAGTCCTGCCGGACATGGGCTAATCTTGTCTACAATATATCACTTTATAAGTTGTCTCCGCTTCTCTATTTTTCAGATTTCTTCTAACATCATGACCACAAGAACAGTCATTTTGATAAATACAGTGACAATGTCATCATCTAAAATTTCCTGTCACTACTTTTGAGCTTATCATCTGTATCCCTTAGCAACCTTGTGTCATTATGTGTTCTTAATTCTTTCTATTTATATTTCTCAATAATTTAACTTGCTTTTTGCCTACCCGACTCTTATAGGTTTCCTAAACTTTTTAAATTCATTAGTTCCCCTTTTTCTTTTTAGACAATAGACAATAGACAATAGATACAGGAGTAGGCCATTCGGCCCTTCGAGCCAGCACCGCCATTCAATGTGATCATGGCTGATCATTCTCAATTAGTACCCCGTTCCTGCCTTCTCCCCATACCCCCTGACTCCGCTATCCTTAAGAGCTCTATCTAGCTCTCTCTTGAATGCATTCAGACAATTGGCCTCCACTGCCTTCTGAGGCAGAGAATTCCACAGATTCACAACTCTCTGACTGAAAAAGTTTTTTCTCATCTCCGTTCTAAACTCTCTTTTAACTCTGTCCTTTTAACTCTCCTTTTAAATATTTATATCACAACTATATTTGTTCCATGATGTCCTTGTGATGTTCTTGTTGAAGAAGGGAGTGAGACGAACTGTAGACCAGTTAGTTTAAATATCTGTTGTTGGGAACATGCTGGGATATCTAGAAAGATAAATGTATAAAATGTTAACACAATCAAACCAATTTAATGTGGTTTTATGACAAATATGCTGGAATTCTTTGAGAATATAACAAGCAGTTACAGTCAAACAGCACAGAAACAAGCTCTTCAGCCAAACTTGTCCATGCTATTCAAAATGCCCCATCTAAGCTAATCATATTTGCCTGCATTTGGTCCTTATCCCTCTCAACCGTTCCTATCTATGTACCTATCCAAATGTATTTAAATGATAGTACAATTCTGCAGCCAAAAACAGAGTAAAGATGTTGGTGAGGCCGCATTTAGAAAAAAAAATATGCATGCCAAATGCGCATAAGCGTTGCGCTACATTCATGTGTGAAAAACAACTATTATTTTCAACAGTCTGTAGTTTTTGGACTACATGTACAATGTCAGGCCTATCGTGAGTATATTCTGCTATTTATAGAAAAGTTATTGAACAGAGATACGTTTTGCAACACTAAGAAAAAATTGTTTTGTTTTGTTTTTTCTGTTTTGCTTTTTCCTTACACATCCGAATTCTCTTGGTATTGAATAAAAGAACAATGGTCATAAAATGTATGACTAAGTTATGAAGAAAGAGTTGATATATGCGACTCGACTAAGCACTTATTGAAGTAAATTCATACATTAATTGATAATCAGCCCAAAAAGGTGGTAATTGGTTTTTCTGCTGTGTTTTATATTTTAACCCGGTCCTAATTAATTAATATAGTTATATAATCTTGCACTTAAATTTAATATTTACTCATTACAGTTCCACACTGATTTTCTGGCACTCTTGGTTCCAGAGCTTTGCTGGTTTATCCAGATGGCCAAGGAATCAGCTGTGGGGATAGAAGTGCTGGCTCCAACTGGGCTGGAGTTCCAGAGCCCCGGCCGCAAGTTGCAAATTCAACCCACCGATCGGCAATGGAAGTCCCGATGAGGTCGAGATTGGCTGCCTTGCCCAGCCTAGGTGCCACATTTTCAGGGAGACTTCCAGGGCGGGGGGATTTCTTACAGAACCCCTAGCGGCCGAAATGACAAATTGGCCATGGAAGTCCTGATGAGGTCGAGATTGGCTGCCTTACCTAGCCTAGGTGCCACATATTCGGGGAGACTTCCAGGGCAGGGGGGATTTATTGTGGAACCCCAAGCGACCTCTAGCAGTCGAATTGACAAATTGCAATTACCAACTGTTTTGCGGAAAAATGTGAGGCAAAATAGGAATGGCGGGAATGAAATAAGAAAGCGGAAACTTTCCGCCAAATTCAGAATGGTTGGGAGGGGTGCCTTCACGCTATTATTTTCCCAGTTTATATTGGGAAAGTTATAATCTACTACAACAACCTTATTTGACCTGCAGCTGTCTGCAATCTCCCAACACATTTGTTCTTCTAATTCCCATTGACTATTTGGGGGTCTGTAGTACACCCCCAACAAGGTGATCATCCCTTTCTTGTTCCACCGCTCCACCCATATAGCCTCACTGGATGAGCCGTCTGTAATGTCACCTCTGAACACAGCTGTGACATCCTCCTTAACCAACAATGCAACCCCCCCCCTCCTCTTTTTCCCTCACCCCTGTCTCTCCTGAAGCTCCTGTACCTGCTTGTGGGCAGTTGTTGGAAATGTGGGGAGAATAAATTGAGATTAGTGTTGGATTGGTGTACATGTGTCAGTATGAACTCAGTGTGCTGAAGGGCAAATTTCCACGTTGTATGACTCTTTCGGCCCATATGCTTTGAAACTGTTCTGAGGCAGTTACAAATAATCAAGTAGTTTGGTTCAGCATGAAGCATTCAGCACTCTCAAGCAGTAGAACCCAGCCTGCGCACTTGCAGACTGTGGCTGCTTGCAAAATTCACAACTGCTTTGGAGATGCAGGAAAATAGAGAGGGCGGAAGATATGTGGAGGTGGGGAATGGAGATGGGGGGGGAGGGGTATAACACAGAAAGAGAACAGTTGAACAATTCAAAGGTTGTGGTAAGGCCCCACTCTACAGAGCAACTTGGTAGGGATCCCCCATAAAGGTCATCTAGGCCACAGATCACAGATGCTGCAACTTTTATCTGTGCTGCCTTGGATATACGACGGGATTCATCCATTCGTGTCTCCTTCCATCACCAGAACTGCAGTCAAAGCTGTTTTAAAGATAGTGCACTTACTTATTTAGTTAGGATGATTAAAAATTAAAAACGGATTCTGGTCAATTTTGCCTTCAATTTAATCTTCCTGACAATAAATCTTTCATGTTTCACAATTATTTTTAAATTGGTTTAACCTCCTGCTGACTATTTGTGCAGACACACATGTACTGGTTCTATTGGGCAGATTATATTGCTCCAACAATGTTACATTTATACCCCTGCAAATTCTGCACCCCTGAACCTAGGCTTTAATGTAACACTTTATTTGTTTTTTAAAATAGGTAGATCATTCATCTAGTTGGAGAGCTTCATCGCATATATAAAAACATAAAAGGCAACTGCTGAACAGGTCAGCATTGTGCCAGGTTTTTGAGGTAATGGTTCAATTTAATAATGCAAAAAAAGTTGTGTTCCCTAATTCATTGATCGCATTACTTCCAATTCACGTTATGGAAATGCGTGCTATTGCAGAATTACCTGTACATGTCCACACTGGCACACCTGCAAGGTGGTTAGGTTGCAGTAAGGAACAGTGAAAGTGAAGTGAGCTCAACATTTGGAGATGAATGATGACCTTAATCATTTATGTTTTGAAATTAGTGAATACAAAGTTTTCTTTCAGAAGATCACACGGGTGAAGTGTTGTCCATGATGGGATCGTACATCATTTACATAATGATCAGACTTAAGAGCCAAATAGCTTTTTCAGCTTTTTTACAGATGTGGCTGAACAGTATTGCTGAACAATGCAACTAAAGTCTTTCATCGCCCAGTAACATTTGCTTAGGAATAACAAATGTGTGTTGCTTTCAGCCATGGACTTCCATGAAAATCTGAACAATATTGGAATTAAAGAAGGCCTTAAAGGAAGAAAGCTTCATAAAGCCATTGAGAGCTTTACATGGAACATCACTATTCTTAAGGTATTATTCACTATTCCATCAGCATACTGATTGTGGCAAATTAAAACATAAAATAATTAATGGAATTTTTAGTTTCATAACTAACATGACAAAAAATACAAAAGTAATGATAGTTTACATACAAGATTATTTAGGCCATAGTTGGATATTGTGTATAATATTTTATATGTTATTTTAAAAAAAGGTTGTAAAGCCGTGAGTATCAGGGCAAATTCATTGGGACAGTGGCAGAGATGAGAAATTGAAGCTACAATCTGAGATATTGAATGCGGGGACTGTTGCCAGTGATGAAGGTTAAGAGTTGATTTAATAGAGGCTTTAAAAATGATGGAGGAATTGATAGATTGAATAAGGGTAGGCTACATCCTTGAATAATGAAACATCATTTAAAAATATTCAAAAGGCGAGTATAGGAAAAAAATATTAAAACATTTTGGTTTTGCTATTAAAGCAACTTATTTTGCCACAGGGAGCAATTTTTAGAACCACACATGAGGACACTGTTTTGGATTGTTCTCTAAATAATGCAAATACAATGGGCCAAATATTCTCCAACATTGTAAAACATCTGGTCTGGAAGATTAGATCACATGAGATGTAGGGTGGGCTAGCCAAGTGGATACAAAATTGATTGTAGAAGACAGAAGTGGTAGAGGATTGTTTTTCAGACCGGAGCCTTGTAAGAATATGGTAACAGTATGGAACAGGGATCAGTGCTGGATCGGATCAGGGAATGCAGATGGAATTTAATTCAGATAAATACGTTTCATTTTGGTAAGACAAACCAGGGCAGGTCTTGCACAGCAACTGTCCTTGCGTCCTAAGGGAATGTTGTAGAACAGAGAGAGCAAGAGGTGCAGGTACATAGTTTCATGAAAGTGGCAACACAGTGCAGTGGACGGTGATGCACATGCTTGTCTTCATCAGTCAGTATGTTGAGTACAGGAGTTGCAAGTCATGTTACGGCTGTGCTATTGGGAAGTCCACATTTGGAGTACAGTGTAAAGTTCTGGTCGCCCTCCTGTAGTAGGTTGGATGTCATTAAACTGGAAAGGGCGCAAAAAAGATTTACAAGGTTGGTGCTTGGTCTGGAAGGTTTAAGCTATTAAATTACAAATAGAGGTTGGATAGCTGGGTCTTTTACCCTGACGCGTAGGAAGCCGCGACCCTAGAGGTTTGTAAAATCTTGATGTGCATAATAAGGTGAATGGCTAGAGTCTTTTCCCCAGAGTAGGGGCAATTACAACTAGAATGCAAAGGTTTAAGGTGAGAGGGAAAGGATTGTAAAAGGTTCAGGATGGTGAAGCATAGTGGAAGGAGCTGCCAGGAGAAGTGGTAGAAGCAGGTACAATTATATCATTTACAAACGCCACATGGACAGTCTTGGAGGGATATGGGGCAGGCACAGGACTAGTTCAGTTAGGCAACATATTCAGCATGGACAAGAAGGGCTGAATGGCCTATTTCCATCTTGTGTAGCTCTATGAATCCATGGCTCTAAATTTTTATAGTCAAGACCGCAGATAATTGATAATATGGTTACAGAAGAGCTGTTTATTTTCAGGTAAAATGTACAGATTTTTACAAATGAATAAGATGTTAGTTTTGCAATTCCTATTCCATATAAACCATAATTGTCACATGTTCAGTGAAATATTGTTACTTTGGATTGCAACTTTGGATTCAATGTGGAAAATATGGTCATGAAACTGACAGTGACACCACTTATCTGATGATAGGCTGAAACCAAATTATAGGAAAGTAATCTCCTGTCCAGAAAACAAATCATTTTCTTTCAAAATCTCATGTAATTTAGTATTATCACTTGAGGAAATGGAACTGCAAAACTACTATTGCAATAGAAAAATCGAGAAATGTATGTATAAACAGTTGTGTCTCTCGTCAAGGAATGCAGTTATTAAGACAAGCTTGTTGCCAGGAAGGACACAGGAACTGCATCAGAGCTTTCTTTATAATTATGTTTTCTGTGGCAACAGAATGAATGTAATTTGTGATCTGGGAAATGCGTTGTTTTCTTTTTAAGCCAGGTCATGTAGCATGCCTGATGGCTTTTTCCGCCTCATCAACCATCACGCTAATGAATATGTGTTCAGTCTGTAACCTACATCTTTGAATCATGTCCTTCGCCCTATGTGAAGAACACATGAAAAGTTAAAGATAAATGCTCATGGATTTTTATTTGTGTTGCATCATTCCATCCTTCAAAACCAACCCTTTTTTAACTTCATTTTTAATTGCACTTTATTTAAGTTTCTTACCTGAGCTGAAAGAAGCAGGGTTTTTTTAAGCCAAAGTTTTCTTATCCACCTCTCTCTGCCTCCCAATTCTCCCTTTCCCCAAAACAAGGAATGTACGATGTTAGGATAGATAGGGAACAATTATAAAAAGTTTAATATCTTGTATTTCATCACCTTTCTTTCTCTGCTGTGGAGAAGCTATAAGCATGTAGTTTAGTTTAGCTTAAAGATACAGCACGGAAACAGGCCCTTTGGTCCACTGAGTCCATGCTGTCCAGCAATCCCCACACACTAGCACTATCCTACACCCACTAGGGACAATTTTAAATTTTACCAACCATTTCACCTACAAAACTGTACATCTTTGGAATGTGGGAGGAAACCAGAGCACCCGGAGCAAACCCACACATGTCACGGGGAGAATGTACAAACTCCATATAGCCAGCACCTGTAGTCACGATCGAACCCAGTCTCTGGCACTGTAAGGCAGCAAGATCTACTGCTATGGCACAGTGCTGCCCTATAGCCCTGAGCTGAGAAGGAATACACACATTGCTGCATGACTGTGTTCAGGAGTCATAACCAACATTGACCCAGTCTATACCCAGTCTATTGAGAAGATAAGTTAGCAAAATCTTGTTCTTTACAACAGTGATGTCCGGCTAACTGAACAATCTGGAAATGACTTGTAAACTGGCATGTCTTCTTTTTTAGAGGTTAGAGAGCAGCTAATATGGATTTAAAGACTAGATTCTGTCGACTACAGGTCTGAATATTACACAAATACTGCAAAGTGTACAAAACATTCAAGATCATTGTGTGATCCTGAAAAGCCCAGGTGTATTAAGAATTAGAGTGCAAAGTTTAAAGAAATTCTGAGATTTTATGTTTCCCATTGGTGCTTTTACTGAAATACCTCCCTCTTGAATTCTCACATGCGACCTGCCTCCACTTTCTCTCTGCACAGTCGGAACCAGTTTTTCATGATTTCAGTGATCAGTGTCTGTCAGCTTGCTGCAGTCCCACATTCCTTTCATGGATCTTAAGGTCTACTGTTGCACACTTACATTTCCCCATCTCAGTCACTTTGTCCACTTGAAATGACAGTTGAGCAACCCAATTCACTTAAACTTCTTTATCCAAAATGAAGAAAAGAATATGCCTTTTGTAAAACAACTGAGGCGATCTCAGAGCATCCCTATCGCTTTATAGCCAATAAAGTTCTCCATGAAGTGTAATTACGTTTGTAATGAGTGAAGCATGATAACTATTGACTGCCCTTTGGGAACATAGCAATGAAATAATTGATTAACTGCTCAACCTCACGGGTTGACTGAGTGATAGATGTTTCCCAGGACAGTGAGTGAACACAGTTATGACCCTGGGCACTGCCAATTACACTCCACTATTCTGACACAGCTTCTGTTTAAAAGAAAGTAAAAACAAAGCAATATATGCATTAATAATGAACTACAAAAGTACTAATATCTAGACCAGATGGGTGAAGAAACTTTTGGAGTGAGGAGCTTGGAGCATCAATCAGAGTGTTGTACATTTCCAGTCATGTTTTTAAATCAAGATAGACCTACCCAGAATCACGATCCTGGGAACAGAAGGGAGCCCCATAAGCTTTCTAAAGATCCTCTTCTGAATGATGTCTGAATGATGGTGTGTGCCACTTGCGGGTTTTGCAAACACAAGTGAAAGTAATTGAAGGAATGTCCAGATATGTATTACACACTTTGGAAGGTATTGATTGTGTGTGCCTGGGTGCCTGTGTTCATCTGTTAGTCTGGAAGGAATAGTTTCTAAGAAAAAATATTTTGTGGCTCACACAAATGTTGCAATATTCAATGAATTTCCAGGCTGTTCATCCTTTTCACTTCAGCCCGATGAGATACAAAGCAATTCACTGTGAGCAGTGCACATTTGAATTGATATTGAAAAAGCAAGAATAGAATTATTGCAGCATTTGCATTCTTTCAAGTGCCTCATGGGAGTTCAGATCCAGACAAGTAGTTTTAAAGTCATGCTATGATGTCAGAAATTTGGCAGCCAATTTTCACATAGCAGCATCCCACAAACAGCAACGTGATAAATTTCAAAGCTATCCTATTTTCAGTCCTATTGAGTGGACAAGGTGGCACCGGTGTTTTTCAGACTGTTCCTTGAAATAGTTGCATGAGATATCTTGCCCCTTGAGCGAGCACATGACCTTGGTTTAATATCTCATTCCTAACACAATACTTCCAGCATTGCAGCATCACCAGAGTACTGCACCGGGCCGACAATTAAATTTTCGTTCTTCAAATTGTTGGAATGAGATTTATTCCCCAAACATCTCACTGTGGCAGGAATGCTGGCAAATGAGCCATAGTAACTATTCAAGATTAAAAACTAGATTAATGCAGTATTTATATTATATTTTGTTCCCAGAATAAACTAGGTCAAATCTCTTCTGCTATTGCCAAATATTGAGTGGCAAAAGTAGTAGAGAAGCTGCCTCACAGTTCCAGCCACCTGAGTTCAGACCTGACCTCCAGTGCTGTCTGTGTGGGATCTGAACATCCTCATTTCATCCGGGTTCTCCGGTTTCTTACCGCAACGGAAAGATGTGCCTAATCGGTAGGTTAATCGGACATTGTATGTTGCCCCTGGTGTGTAGAGTCTGGGGAAAGTTGATCGTTAAAATGGATTAAAGTAGGAGTAGTGTAAAAATGGGTACTTGATGGTTAGTGTGGGCTGAAGGGTCCCTTTCCTTGCTGTATCTCGCAAGCTATACAGCATGGAAACAGGCCCTTCAGCCCAACCTGGCCAAGTTGACCAAGATACCATTTTCACTTGCCTGCATTTAACCCATATCCCTTGAAACTTTCCTATCCTTGTACTTGTACAAATGTCTTTCAAATGTTATTATTGTCCCTGTCTCAGCCACTTCCTCTGGCATCTCGTTCCAGATAACCCCTACCCCCACCACCCGTTGTGTGTGTGAAGACATTGCTCCTAACGCCCCAGGTTCCTATTAAATCTCTCCCCTCTCACCTTAAACCTTTTTTTATTCCCCAACCATGGAAAAATGATTTTGTGCCTTCACCCATTCTATGCCTCTCTAAAGTGCAGCTGAGATGAAACCTTTTGTTTTGACTCTATCAGTTTATTATGGAGAGTACATGGAATGACAGTGCTGGGGAGATCGATAATGGAAATCTGAATTTTGTTTCCCAGAAGAATGAGTATCATAGGGTTACACGCCCGAGTATATTTCAGAAGTGTAAGGGAACAAGAAATTTGCCTGCGTCGTGCAGTGTTTCAGTGGAAACATGATTGCTAAATGTGATCTGCTGCTATGTTCAATCATAACCTAAGTGCCTCACATCCTTGTGTTTCAGTGAGGTCCTCTGTACATATGACATATATTTGAATTGAGGCCAGTCAGGATTTGTTATGCCATCAATTGGTATTTAACGCATGATTGACGCAAAACAGAATAAAGGATGCAGTTCTAAATGGGTGCAGAAGCAAAGAGACCTGCGGGTATGTGTGAACAAGTCATTGAAAATGGCAGGGCTGGTTGTGAAAGCAGTTAAATACTCTGAGTTTTATCAATAGAGGCACCGAGTACAAAAGCAGAAAAGTCCTGCTGTATCTTTATAAAACACTGGTCTCACCCCAAATGGAGTATTATGTTAAATTCTGGCTGCCACGTTATAGGAAGGATGTGAAGGCATTAATGGGGTGGGGGAATTAGGAATCGGAAAGATTTAGAATGTTCCTGGGATGAGGGACGTTTTTCAATAATAAACCTAAACCACAGTTGCAGGGATGGATTAAACAGGTTGAATCTGTATTTTTCTAGAAGGCTGAGAAAAATTTGGCAGAAGTTGATAATGATGATTGACTTACACAGAGTGGATAGTGGGAGGCTGTTCTGGTTGGCAGAAAGATTGGGGATTAGAGTGCACTGATGCAAACTAAAGGGAAAGAGAATTAAGAGAGTCCTTAGGAAAAAACATTTTTTGCAGTATGTGTTTGGAATCTGGAATGCGGGTTATGCTGTGGCTGTCAAGAAAGAATAGGAAACGTATATGGGGAAGAAAAATGTGCAAAGCAATGGAGAAAAGGGTGGTGAGTGAACAAGAGCATTGTTCTGGTAGAGAACCTGCATGGGCATAATGGGGCATTTGGCCTATGTGCTGTAGCAGCCTATGATTAACTTTTTGTTCACAGTGCATGCATAATTTACAAGTGGCACGTGCTTCACAAGCAAGTCTGAACAAGATAGTTTAGTCCAAGCTCTGTCACTGTTGGGGTATCCAGCAACAAAGAATCTTTAGAGATGAGTTGACTTTCCCTAAGAAACGTTGTTGTTTTCTCTACAGGCTCTCGGTAATTTTCCAACTCCTGCCTCCATCACCCAAGCATCAACTACCATACCTTGAGATTGGATTACACTCCCTTCTAACTTACTTCATGGCTCCTTAAATCATTCCCTGCATCCCTAACTCCGGCAATATTTAATTGCTGTCACACCATTGATTATCCCCCATCCCTGTTCACTCTCTTCTCTCCGGCGTCCTCAATAATTCTATAAACCCTGCTTCCTTCCCAATTTTCCCCACCCTGTTCCAATCTGCACTTATGCCCTGATCTTCACAGCCCTCTCATACCCCCATTATCTTCTCCCTGCCTATCATCCAAAGTCTCGACCCGAAACGTCACCCATTCCTTCTCTCCAGAGATGCTGCCTGTCCCGCTGAGTTACTCCAGCTTTTTGTGTCTATCCCAGTTCTTCTCACTTCCCCAGAAAATGCTTTAGGAATGTTTGGTTCATCTGTGCTAAATCACAAAGAAAATTCACAGGACATACGTTTAAAGTGAGAGAGGAAAGATGTAATAGAAACCTGAGGGGCAACCTATTCACTCAAATGGTGGTGGGTACATGGAACTGCTCGAAACCTGTTGGCCTCCCAGCAGAGCGAAATATCTGTGGGGAACGTTGCCAACTGGTCCATTCCAGACTGCCAGAGTACATGTTGAGGAACTCACTAAAGCTTGGTGCAGCCAACGCCAAGGCTCTGTGGGGGAGGACCACATTCCAGGGTCCTTCCACTGCGGGACATTGAAGGGCAGAGTCCTGTGGGAACACCCAACAAGCAAGAGAAGGGATATCACTTTAGGGGGGCACCAGAACTGGCATGGGTGCTTGGTTTAAGGCAGGTTGCAAGCACTATTGCATATGACATGAATGAATGTATAGTCGCTGTGAAGGTCTGAAGAGTTTTAGTTTGTTTTGTTTATTGTCACGTGTACCGAGGTACAGTTAAAAGCTTTTGTTGTGTACTAACCAGTCAGCAGAAAGACAATACATGATTACAATCGAGCCATGCACAGTGTACAAATACATGATAAAGGGAATAAGATAAAGTCCAGTAACGTCTGATAGACCGAGGGTCACCAAAGAGGTAGATAGTAGTTCAGGACTGCTCTCTAGTTGTTGGTAGGATGGTTCAGTTGCCTGATGACCATTGGGAAGAAACTGTCCCTGAATCTGGACGTGTGTGTTTTCACACTTCTAAACCGTTTGCCCGATGGGAGAGGGGAGAAGAGGGAGTGGCCGGGGGGGGGGCGACTCGTCCTGGATTATGCTGGTAGCCTTGCTGAGGCAGCATGAGATGTACATGGAGTCTTTTTAAATATCTTTTCTTTAAATGTATTTTGTTACTTTTCAAACAAGAGAGAACATCCCCAATAAGATGTGACTCTATTTCTGAAAGTCTGAGAAATCATTTCTTTAAAATGCACAATGATTATAAGTTTCAAATCTAAAGGAGGCATTAAGTATAAATTACTTTTTCTATGGAAAAAATCATGGGGTGGATCTTTTCTTGCTCTGAAAACCTCACCACCGCGAGGACCTCACACATAATAATTGACTGGTTGCACCCCCAGAGTTGCCATGACAACTGCTGAGGCTCCACCGCACCCTAACGAGCTGCCATTGACATGTGTAAACTCTCAAAAATCATTAAATAAGATTACTACTGAAATGTTTAGATTAGAGTCTTAGAGTCATACAGCACAGAAACCTGTGGCATTCAAGTCAAATGATCCCAAGCAGTTCAGCAAATCCATGTACGATCTTCACAAGGATGCCAAGAGGGAATTCGAGACTAAGCTAGAGTCCCAGGATAACTCTACAGACTCCTGTTGATTGTGGCTTTTTATAACGCGCTACAAGGTGAAATCGAGCAGTATCACTGGTAAAAACACATTCCTCCCATACGAACTCAATGCATTCTTTGCTCGCTTTGAACAGAAGCTCAATGGAATGACGTTACCTGCCCCGACAGCCTCTGGTGTGCCTGTACCAATGGGCACAGCAGCAGATGTCAGATCAAAGAACCCAGGGTATGCAACTGGTCTGGATGGAGTCCACGTCCTCAGAACCTGCGCGGACCAGCTGCAGTCAGCATCCGCTCGATAACTAGATTCTTGACTTAATGACCCGTAGACCATAATCAGTGAGGATAGGCAACAAAACATCTCGCATGATAATTCTCAACATCGCTGCAAGAACCTTGGGGCTGGTAAGCATTGGAACAATAAGACCATCAGATCCAGCCTGCAAACCATCGATGTGTCAGTGCAGATCCATTAACCACTGGCTCATTTGAAAATCCTGCATGATGTGCCAGTCATTTTTTATGCAAATCAATGGCCAACCATAAAAGTTGCACATGGAAGCTTGGATTTCTGCTGATAGTTCAGTGTGAGTAAGCTGGCAAATTTTGCAGATGGAGCTTAAAATGGGCAGATATGAGGATATCTACTTTGGAAAGAAGAATGAAAAAGCAAATTTATTTAAATAGAGTAACTGAAAATTAATACAGTAGGATCTGAAGGTCCCGATGCATGAAACACAACAGATTGGTATTCAGGTAAGAGAGTCAAGAGCATTTAATTGTCATAGGCACCAACAAAGGAATAGTGAAATTTGAACTGCAGCAGCATAACAGGCCTTTAAGCACAATACTCACAGATAACATGTAATAAAACAAAACAAAAATCAATAAATTACATCCCCAATAGGTAAAAAAAGACCACCGTCCTCGTGCAACCAAAACAGTCCATAGTTCATAGTTTAGTTGGTGTTTTGTAGTGTTCAGGAATCTGATGGTGTTGGGAAGATGCTATTCCTGAACCTGGAGGTGCAATGAGTAAGTCGGGGCTCCTAGACTGGTGACCATTTTTGCACAGAGTATAGTAGGTAAATGATAGGAGGTTTTGAGACAAAATGGTATGACTGCACCTGGATTACTGTGTGCTGTTTTGGCCTCCATATTTAAGGAAGGTTGTGCTTGTTTTGGCATATTCAGAGATGGTTCAGTAAGTGGATTCCTAACGAAGCAGTTGACAGAAGAAGAAATGTTGAGCGGGAGGAGGCTATTGTGAATTAAGATTCAGAGAAGGATTGATGGAGTGGATGCTCAGAGGACATTTCCCCAAGTGAAGTTATCTAGATATAAGAAACATAGTTTCAAAATAAAGAGTAGCCTATTTGAAATGGAAAAGAGGAATGTTTCCTCCAGGCTGGTTGTGACTGGAGTTCTCTACCCCAGTATGCAGAAGAAGGCAGAGTCATTGAATATATGCACAACAGAGTTTGACAAACATTTAAACTACAAGGGAATTCGGAGCTATGGGAAGAGGAGTGGAAAGGTGATGTTGAGATCATGATCAAATCTGCTGTGATCTTTTGAATGGTCTAATTGGGGCTCAAGGGGCTGACCAGTCTTCTTATTTCCTTATAAAACCAACATGCCCCATATAAATCTGCTTTTATGAAATGTGCACATAAAAATGCTTCAGTCATATTTCATTTGGGAGTAATGAACTGTGATTGAACCTTTAGCAAGCATTTTAAAATAAATAATGCAAGCAATCTGGCCTATTAGTAAAATATTCTCTCCCATATGTGAAACCATTTGGTTTTTCTTCATTGGGTTTATAGATACATGCTTCCCCATCAGTCTCTCACGCTTTATTTAGTTTTTTATTAACCCCAGAGGTGTTCAGTACTGATGCTGAATAATCACTTGGAGCAGACTTGTCCATCTTACTTCATACTACGACCATATTTTTACTTTTTAAATAGACAATAGACAATAGACAATAGGTGCAGGAGTAGGCCATTCAGCCCTTCGAGCCAGCACCGCCATTCAATGCGATCATGGCTGATCACTCTCAATCAGTACCCCGTTCCTGCCTTCTCCCCATACCCCCTCACTCCGCTATCCTTAAGAGCTCTATCCAGCTCTCTCTTGAAAGCATCCAACGAACTGGCCTCCACTGCCTTCTGAGGCAGAGAATTCCACACCTTCACCACTCTCTGACTGAAAAAGTTCTTCCTCATCTCCGTTCTAAATGGCCTACCCCTTATTCTTAAAATGATCTATGAAACATATAAGATAATTAGGGGATTGGACACATTAGAGGCAGGAAACATGTTCCCAATGTTGGGGGAGTCCAGAACAAGGGGCCACAGTTTAAGAATAAGGGGTAGGCCATTTAGAACGGAGATGAGGAGGAACTTTTTCAGTCAGAGAGTGGTGAAGGTGTGGAATTCTCTGCCTCAGAAGGCAGTGGAGGCCAGTTCATTGGATGCTTTCAAGAGAGAGCTGGATAGAGCTCTTAAGGATAGCGGAGTGAGGGGGTATGGGGAGAAGGCAGGAACGGGGTACTGATTGAGAGTGATCAGCCATGATCGCATTGAATGGCGGTGCTGGCTCGAAGGGCTGAATGGCCTACTCCTGCACCTATTGTCTATTGTCTATTTGTGGACATCATATCTTGTTTATTTGTGCTTCTGCTTCATAATAGGCGAACGAATGTTCAGTGCTGCCGAATGCACTGATTCAGTTATGTGGTCCATTTCACTAAGCATATTTGCTGGAGCCAAAATCCAAGCACAGAAACTTTGCCTTCCCTCACACCTTATCCCCTGTCAAACAGTCATTTTGCAGCAGTAACCCATGTGACTTTTGAAAATACTCATTACATGCAATTGAACATAAATCATTCGGGGATGAGGAATCTCATATTTCTATAAAAATAATACCAACTCTTGAAAAAAAAAACTTTTAGGAATTACTTGGTATGATCAGATTGTAGAGTAAAATTCACCACCCTACCCCTTTGTTTTGCTCAGGTCTATGAAACAATAAAACTTTAATCTAGGTAGCATAAATACCAGTTTCAAATACATGATAAATTAGAAGTGGAAGTTAGGTGCGTCTTTTCAATGCACTAACCATGATTGATGATGAATAACGTAATGCTATTTACAAGGTCATTTTAGATCAGAACAAACTTATTTCATTCCATCCAAGGAAACATTTAAAGGCCAACCTAACCACCTAATTTACTGATTATTTTCTTCATTGATTCCTAATGACGTGTCCAGAAATTGGTCACTGGGGTCTTCCTGGGATTCCTCAGGAAATTGCCTTTCAGATCTTTGCCATGTTGAACCAGCAAGGGATCTGATATTCTCATTCATTTCAGTGAGAATTGCACAGCAAAGGAGCAGGAAGCAAAGTTACTTATTTAAAATTATTTTGTTTTACTTGACTTGTTAATTATTTGGGTATTTTCTGTGTTTAAATTAACTTTTCTTTGTTTCTTATTCCTTAATTATATCAATTGTAAGTTTTGTTGTTGTTCCTGATTGCCAGTGGTATTTAAAATCCATTACAAATCAAATTCAGCTTTTATAGTTGCAAGAATTCTGCTTTCGCCTTTGCTTGCTGTCACAGTACGTGGGGTCTTCAAAAACAAAGCTTCCTCACTGCCAGAGGAGGATCTGTCACCATTAGGGTAATGCTCTGGCATCCATGATGAATAGGATCAGTAAGATTAGCCCTCCACATACAAAGTTACCCACTTTCTCAGAGTTTCCTCCCCTGCATCTTTGCTTTGTGCACTTGGTACATACATAAGCAATTTGTTTAACTTGTGGTTTGTGAACTATTTACTGTCGACAGGGGCAAGCTGATCTGCTGAAACATGCTAAAATTGAAGCATTGGACAACCTGAAGCAAATCCATTATGCTGCAATGTCTTGTGGTCTGAACAAGCCAGGCACTGGGAATGCAGAACCGTCCAAGACAAGGCGAAGCCTCGAGGCCATACCTGAGAAGGAAGGTGTGGATATCGGATCTGGGGACCAAGCTGCAGAATGTCACAACAATACAACCACAGAAAAATCTGTCAAAACTGCCAAATGAAAGTAATCACGTGTAACATTTGGTTTGCACTTGAAAGCCTTCTCGGGTTGGTTGGTTTTAATACTTTGGGAATTCTAAAGCACAATTCTGAGTCTTGGTGTAATGTGACAAATGGAGCAATGAATGTAACACTTCTCCGAGTGAAAACATACTACTAGTGATGGAAAATGACTGCTGATCTCAACAAGCTGCAGACTTGCCATTGAATGTTCATCTGCCAAACTAATATGTATATATGATGTCACAAATAATCAGTTAAAGTGTAACTTTTTTTCTAGTAACTTATGCTGCCTTTTTACATTCTTTTTGTAAATGTAACATTTCATTAGATACCTAAAATACATGTCTGCATTTAAGTACAAAATAGTTGTTATACAGAAGAATATGTAAAGTATATATAAATACAACAGTGTCTGTGTGAAACCACCTAAACATTGCAATGTTTGTTGAGCCATAAGTGGAATCACAAATCATTGATTGTGGTCACTGAGCGTCAGTGCACTTTACAATGACCATTAATCAAGGAAAAGCTGGATACATTCTACTGTAAATCCTCTCGAAAGAGATGATTGTTAATGTTAAACAAAACATTTGAAGTGCTTGTACCCAGTGTCTGGTGACCAAATAAGCAGCAGCTTTTTTGCAAGTTGTTGTAATATATATATATGGTTTTATTTCACAAAGTGGAAAAGTTAGGCTTATTAATTTCCACAAAGAAGGATTCCAAATTATTCATGCAGTGCACTACCAGCAGCCATGATCTTCCATATTGCTGAATGTATCTGATTCACTGGGAAAGAAAGGCAATTATTGCACCTCTTTCGTAAGAACACAAGAAAATATGACCAGGAATAGGCAACCAAGTCACAAGCTTGCCCAGCCATTCATGATATGATTATGGCTGATCTTGCATCCTCTTCTGTGCCAGTTCCTGATCCTTCAAACATTTACCTTTCTCCACATTAAACGTATCAAATGAACTGCCCATCACCACCTTTGGGACAGAGAATTCCAGAGATTCATTCCTCTCTAAGAGAAGAACCTCGGTGTTCAGTGACCAGCCCTATATTTTGTAGTTCTGTCCTTTGTTCATGACTCTCCTACTATTGGAACCATCTCAACATCTATCCTGTCAAGCCCTCTGAGGTTTTATATATTTGAATAAATGTATTATTTTTCTAAATTTCAAGACATAGAGACCCAACCTGTCCAGGTCCTCGATAGGACATCCCTCTCATCGCGGGAATTCGCACTGAATTATTTGAGAACAACAGTATAAAATAAAATGTTAATATCATCATTGTTGGCAGTCTTGAACCAATCAAACAGTTGTTGGGTTATAGAACAGTGCAGCACCAAAAGTTTGCATTTAAAAAAAATAAAGTCCATTTGAAATCCTTCCAAATTAGTGGTCTAGTGTGCAAAATAGTTGTTGCTGCAGACTTTTGTTAAGGGATTGTAAGTATGTTGTGATGTGAACAAATTCACTGCTCTGTTTTTTAAGTTATACTCTCAATGATAGGTGAGAAAAGCCCGAAGAATTATTTTGCCAAACCGTACTCCTTGTGGTCAAAATGAAATCTGGAAGAGTAAATGAAAATTGTATAAGCTTAAAAATCCCTGTACAGTGCTTCCAGCTAGCCTCGGAGACTAATTGCCAATCATTTAAATATCCAATTTTCTCCACACTTTGATTCTGCCAGTTTATTAAGCATTCTGGAAGTTTGCTAATGTACAAGACATTATAATCTGTCCCCTCTCCCCGTGCTGTATTTCTGGCTCTTAATATTTGTGAAAATCAGAAACTTATCATTTGGGTTCAATTGATCAATTCTCTTGAGTTACTATTTAGTGACTCCTTTGTTTTCAGTTCTTGAAGCTTCTTCAGAAGTCTGTGCAGTGCATGGGCAGATTTACATCACAGAAAGAATCATTTGCCTGCTGTTCATAGAGGAAATTTACGTGGACTCACTGCAGCATGTGATTCCTTCTGCTCTGTGGCATTGTGACTATTTATATCACAGCCACTGTAAGGGGAAGTCTACCCTACAGTGCCTCAGGTCAGCCATTAGTTTTCTTGTCTTTCCTTTTACTTACCCCAGAAATCTTTGGTGCAGAATGTCTGACTGAACTGTAAACACAGAAACCCAGGCCTGGCCATTCATCACTTGCTAGAATTTATGATATTTTGACTATCCTTCATTATTTAATCATCAGAGAAAAACTACTTTTCCTTAGGTACTAGAGATCTATAAAGATAGATGTTTTTACTCTCTACGGACTAATATGATACAGTAGATAGTTCACGTTCTATAAAAGTCAAATTCTTAGAATGAAACTTGAAAAAATTATTTAGTGATGGCAAAATCTAACTTCATGCAACTTATCTATGCCTGTGTTTAATTGATAACTTTAAAATATATTTTTGTCTTATATCTGAGATCTAATTTGGAGTATAAACGTTATTCTATAATACATACAGATGGGGGATAAATAATAATTTTGAAGACC
Organism: Rhinoraja longicauda; assembly: GCF_053455715.1. Classification (NCBI taxonomy): domain Eukaryota; kingdom Metazoa; phylum Chordata; class Chondrichthyes; order Rajiformes; family Arhynchobatidae; genus Rhinoraja; species Rhinoraja longicauda. Next base: position 41,396,861 of record NC_135954.1, on the reverse strand, counting down.
CATCAAACGGCAGATGCTTAAATCTCGAGCATAAAACAAACTGCTCGAGGATCTCGGCAGGTCAGGCAGGATCTGTGGAGGGAAAGGGATTGGGACCTTTCTTGAGGTTGGGACCTTTCTTCAGACTGAGGAAAGGTCAAGACCTGACATGTTATCTGTCCATTTCCCTTCACTGATGCTGCCTGACTGGCTCAGTTCCTCCAGAAGTTTGTTTTAAAATCATTCTGAAATTAGGCTTACTCTACACCTGTGTTTTCTCATGCCCAGGATTCAAACCCAGTTTATTTCCTTCTCTAATGTATTGATAGAGCAACCAGCACCAATGGTCCATGCCAGAATCCTCCAATGGAAACAAATGGGTGAATTCTCTAGTTGGCAGCTGTTTGGACCAGTTTTGTCACTTAGGAAAATCATGGGTGATCCTAATGTTCATGTTCTTACTGATCTATATATTCCTTGATTTCCTTATTGTTCAAACTCTTATCAATCTGAATCCTGGTCTTTAGGAAAATCGGAGCATCCACAGTTCTTGAGTTAAGAATTACACGGGCTCATGACCTTCTAAGTAAAGGAATTTCTTCAAGCCTCGTTTCCAAGATTGTGAACCTATTTCTTGAGACTATACGTTATGTTTCTAAACTCTCCAGTTAGAGAAAACTGCCTCAGAATGTCAGCCTTGCCAATCTGTTTCAGAATCTTACATGCTTCAATCAGATTACTTGCATTTTCCCCAACACCAATAAGAAGTGGCCCATGCTATTAAATCTCCTTTCATAGAAAACTCCCTTAACCCAGAAACTCCGAACCTAGGATGTGCTGCCTCGAAGGCAAATAGATTTTTTCTTAGTTATGAAGATCCAAACTACACACAATTCTCCAGGTGTGATTTAACAAAGGATCTGCACAGATACATAAAGGCATCCTTATTCTGCACTCTAAACCTAAAGAAAGACTAAGATTCCACATATTCTGAAGTTCTTGCGAGATCTGCATCTTGACTTTCTGTACTTGCATTTCTGCTTATCATCTACCATGTGTTCCATCTCTGTTCTCTCTTCCATCTCCCTCTTCCCCATCTGGTTTCACTTGTCTCTCACTCCCTCCCCATCTCGTTTCACCTTCCACAAAGCAGCGTTTATGGCATCCCTCTCCCCCAAATTATGACTATTTACTGCTCCTATGACTACTTTCCAGTTCCTTTTCAATCTTGATGCAGGATCCTCAGCTGAAATATTTACATACATCTTTTGTCTCCATAGATGCTAGTTGATTCAAAGCATCTTGTGCTCTACTATTCTATGTTCTATCTGTTTCTGTTTGAGACTCCAGCATTTGCAGTGTCTTGATTATAAATCTTTAGATTAATATCAGTACAATTCTATAAAATGTCAAATAGAATCCTCGATTTGTTGCATTATCCTTAGGATTTTTAGATGGTTTAAAATATTTGGAAAACCTTCTGAACTCCATTTTCCTTTCATTATACATAAACATGTAATTTTCTACTAACATCCAAATAGAGTTAACTTGCCATTGCAAATCTGTCATCTGTTAGATTTTCCTTTTGACATGGTGCGTCAGAGATAAAATGTAAAAGATAACCTAAAACCTCAAAAAAATATGGAAAAATGTCTGTTTCTTTAATATTTTACAGAATTTTTCATGTATTCGTCTATTTGAGGTGTCCTAAATATTTAAAGGGAAATTTGCAAACCTAGCTTATTCAAGAACTCAGGTTATCAAATTGGGTCTCATTGTCCAGTTGTTACCACTTCTTCTCTGCCACATTTTCCTGCTTTAAATTCTTTGAGCATCTTCATAGAAGATTCTTGACTAGTTTCCACATTTATTAGTGGATTCCTATTCTCCATTGGTTGGTCCAGAAATCTGTGCACATCTGTAAAATGTTTTCCATCTGTGGAGATTAAATAATAGTATATTTTATTTGAGAGCAAAAGGATGTGAATTAGCGGCTACTAAATTGAAACATTATTCTTTAAAACAAGTATGAGCAATTTACAAGTAGTCCGTGATAATTGTTTTCTTATAATTGGATGATCTTTTGAATAAATCAAGCTTTGTTTTATCAATGTCCTATGCTGCAGATTATCCAGCTGATCCTTCATCTGTACGGAAAACAGATACTAATTGTAAGTAACACATAAAGCATCATTTGCAAAACCCAACTCAGAAGTTCCATAATGTGACCCATTCCAGCGAATCTATTGGCAATTGTTCATGACCTGGGGCATTCATCCTTCTAGACTGTCCATCAAACTTACTTCTATCAACTGGGTACATTTTGCCAATTAGACCATGAACAACATCTATCTGATAAAGGAGAAAAAGGTTACCATTCACCACTGTTATGTACTTGAACTGAACCACATTTTGCCCATTCGCATTTGACTCAACCATGTAGAAGTATTATGGCTCAATGCGTGTTTCTGGCCTTATGCGATGATGATTAGATCATCAAAGAAAGTACTCAGTGTAAGCTTTGCATGCTTATTGATCCATGACTCAGTTGCTCAAAAACAACATGTGCAGAAATTTTTACAGGAAGCTGACTTTATTAACTGCGTACACAACGAAAATCAGTCATTATTGGAAATGTTATTTTTGTTACCTGACTGTCCAAAATTCAACTAAAAACATTAGAATCATCCAAATCAAGAAAATAAATAGCTATATGTCACAATTTCTAAATCCTATGCGACACTTTTCAAAGTGCAACTGCAACATCAATTCTAAATTTAACAATACAATGTCAACTTAATTCGATCCCAGCACAGTGATCTTTGAATATTGATCTGTTTTAATATAAAACTTAGTGAATTTCAGAATGTAGTGGAGAAATCTACAACTTAAATCAAATCCATAACCATGCCTGATTTCCAAACATTACAGAGAAATATTTGAAAATTATGTAAGGGCTGTATAACTATATCAGAATATAAGAAAATGGTTTAAATCAATCTTGTCCTCAAGGTCTCAGACAGGACAAATATTTTAAGGCATCTGGTCAACTTTGGAATTAATAAATTCTGGAAAATTAAAAAAATTATGCAACTATTGATGACTGAATATAATTTGTCGGTTGCAAAAAGTTAATATATATTTTCATCATTATATGTATATAAGATATGTAAAACAATAGTTCTCATCATTGCAAAGCAACTATTAGATCATTATAATTAATATCGTGTCTGATATAAGTTAGGAAAGTGAAACATTGTAATTAGTCGTGTTTTGCCAAAATACAGAAGTATTACTGGAGTATTAAAAAAATTAATGTCATGAAACATTACTGGAAATAATCAACAGATCAGACAACATCTGAAGAGAGAAACTGAGTTGATGTTTTAGGTTGATGACCTTCTATCAGAACAGCTCATCGGAAGGGACTGATGTTGTGGGGAATGCCTGATTTAGTTCTTTGTATTGTCCTGTTTGTACTGTGATATAAAACCATGGTACTTTCCTCTGTTCACCTCTGCCAGTAATACTGAACTCTTAATTAACATAATTGTTTTATGATCTCTGACCAAAAAAAATATTTCACTGGTTCTTTGCTATGATGGGAGCCACCAGATTGAAAAGAAATGCCACTAGTTTACTTATAAATGCAACGATACTGTGAAGAAATGTTTTTTTATTAAAGGTAATTTGAAATCAATTGTTCTGCTTTAATACAACAGGCATATTACATACTTTACTTAAAAGATGATATTTTCAGATTAAAATGCTGTTTCCCTAAAACAGTTAGTGTCATGGAGTCAAATAGCACCGAAACAAGCTCTTTGGCTCAACTCGCCACTGCTGCCAATATACCCATCTAAGCAAGGCACACATTTGCCCGTGTTTGACCCATGACCCTCAAAACCGTTCCCATCCGTAATTCTATTTATTTACTGATCTTAAAAGGTAAAAAGAATATATATTGACTCAATGTTTAAATTATAGATCAATTATTAAATTGATCAAGTTCCATGGTCCACTGACAAATGGTTGAGAGCTTCAATTTGTTGTGAATATTACCAATGATCTGTCATGGACCAACCGTGTTGAAGAAGTGACAGCCAAAAAAGCACATAAATGCCTCTACTTCCTGAGGAGACACAGGAAATTTGGCATGTCTCCAATGACTCTCACAAACTTCCACAGATGCACCATAGAAAGCATACTGTTGGGTTGCATCACAGCTTAGTTTCAAAACAGCTTGTCCCAAGATCGCAAGAAATTGCAGAGTTGTAGATGTACCCCACTTCATGACTTGACTTCATGACTTTAGACTTTTATCAACCCCGTCAGTTCTTTTACCAACTCTTGTCAGGCAGAACTTACAGAACCTTGAAAGCACACACCACCAGATTTAGGATCAGCTTCTTGAGCTCTGTTATCAGGCTTTTGAATGGTCCTTCCTTAGCTAGGGTGCAGTCTGATTCTCCTCCACCTCATGGTGGACATTGGACTTAGTCTCTCGAACTGTTGTGCTATAATGCTGAGAACTATGTTCTGCACCCTGTATCTTTCCCTATTGTAGTTGAGTTTGGCTTGATTGTATTTATATGTGGTATTTATCTAATTTGATTGGATAGCATGCAAAACCTTTAGACTTTTAGAATTTAGAGATATAGTGTGGAAACAGGCCTTTGGCCTACTGAGTCTGCATCGACCAGCGTTCACCCCGTACACTAACACCATTCTACACACTAGGGACAATTTACAATTTTACCAAACCCAATTAACCTGCAAACCTGTACTTCTCTGGAGTGTGGAAGGAAATCGGAGCACCCGGAGAAAATCCACCCGGTCACAGGGAGAACGTACAAACTCGGTACAGACAGCACCTGTAGTCATGATCTGGCACTGTAAGGCAGCAACTCTACTGCTGCTCCACTGTTGCTTGGTGGAAGAAGAAATATTCTGAAATTTGAGAAAATTAGAGAAAACTCCTAGATGAACCGGGCTGTTCCTGTTTCTTAAAGAACAATTTCTTCCAAGCTCACATTATTAGGCAATTCTCCGTGATCATCATAACAAAAGATTGTCAGTGGCTTGGTTGCACATCCGTTCCCTGGGTTCTGAGGCAACTGATGAGGGTGATATGGGAACTGCCGCCTCTGCCAAGGTTGGGTGAGTAGGTGGACAGCTTGTGAAATCCTCTGCTCTCAACACATATCCTCCAACCCCAACCTCAGGCAGGACAGCAACCCCCAGAAGATCAGAAGCCCAACCAAACAGTGCCACATCAGCCCCACCCACTGAGAGGCCATAAGGTCATAAGTGATAGGAGTAGAATTTGGCCATTCAGCCCATCAAGTCTACTCCGCCATTCAATCATGGCTGATCTATCTCTCCCTCCTTACCCATTCTGTCTTCTCCCCATAACCTCTGACACCTGTACTAATCAAAAATCTATCTCTGCCTTAAAAATATCCATTGACGGCCTGTACAGTCTTTTGTGGCAATGAATTCCACAGATTCTCCACCCTCTGACTCATGAAATTTCTCCTCATCTCCTTCCTAAAAAAAAATGTCCTTTATGAACGTCCTAGACTCTCCCGCTAGTGGAAACATCCTCTCCACATCCACTTTATCCAAGCCTTTCACTATTCTGTATGTTTCAATGAGGTCCCCCCTCATTCTTCTAAATGCCAGAGACTACAGGGCCAGTACCGACAAATGCTCATCATAGGTTAACCTACTCATTCCTGGGATAATTCTTGTAAACCTCCTCTGAACCCTCTCCAGAGCCAGCACATCCTCAGATATGGTGCCCAAAATTGCTCACAGCCTGACCAGGTATAGAGCCTCAGCATTAGATCCCTGACCTTGGCACAGGACGGAGCAACATGGAGAATCACTGGTCACAAAGGAGCTGCACTTCGTGAAGAAGACCTCCACCAGGCTGCAAAACACAAGCGCCAGCAACGAAAGAAAAGACTCACTACTCCACTTATTGGTACTCATCCAGCAGGCAACTTGGTTTAAACCTTTCCCATCCAAACTAGAGATCCTTACTGCAGGCCCAGCTTTGACAAGTACTTCCTGCCTCACTCACATGGACCTTGCAGCTTGCTCTCCTACACTATTCCCCAAGCTGTGTGTTCTCCCTCATCCTCCTGTTCCCACTCTCGCTGGCAGGTACACCAATAATTCATGTTATTACCTCTGAGGTCCCATTTTGAACCCGATCTTCCTCCCTCATCCGATTGGAGGATCTCAAGTTTCTGTCTTCTCTATGCCATGATCCCGATGTGTACTTCTGCCTCACTCTCCCACCACAAAACAATTCCACAACCTTTTATGCAGCTCTGCCGTGGCAACTGGGAAGCACCCATATGCGAGACTCCCATGGACAGTGGCAGCCTGCTCCCCGCCATGAAATTGCTCTGTTGACACTGCACCTTGAAACTGCTGTGTTGATTTGCTCTTGACTGCAGTTCTACAAGATGCCGTCATTCCCGCCCACCTCGAGTACAGACGGCTGGTTTGAAACAGCCTCCGAACTGTCTCGCGGTTCCTTTTGGGTGGCCATGAACTTGCTCTTTTGAATTCTTCCTGGCTGCCTGGAGACCGTTCCTGAAAATCCCCAGAAACCCAGGATGACAAGTAGTGCAGTTCAATCCTGGCCTTAGGTGCTGTGGGTGTGAAGTTTGCACGTTCCTCCTGTGACCGCGTGGCTTTCCTCTGGGTGCTCCGGTTTCCTCCCACATTTCAATAATGTGTGGGTTCGTAGATTAGCTGGCCTCCATAAATTGTCACTCGTCTGTTGGGAGTGGATGAGAAAGTGGAATAACATAGAACTAGTGCGAAAGGGTGATTTCTCTTGTTTCCCTTTCCCCTGACTCTCAGTCTGAAGAAGGGTCTCAACCCGAAATGTCACCCATTCCTTTTCTCCAAAGATATTGCCTGACTCGCTGAGTAACTCCAGCTTTTTGTGTCTATCTTCGGTTTAAACCAGCATCCACAGCTCCTTCTGACACATCAATGGTCAGCGTGGATTCGGTGGGCCGAACGGCCAGTTTACATGCTGTACCTCTAAACTTAACTAAACCAAACCCTTTGGCCTCCCTTATGCTCACCATCAGCTCCAGCTGCCCCTCATGCCTGTGGCTGGAGGTTCTCCTTCCGCTGGAACTGCAGCAACAGGTCACATCTACCCAGTCATATCTGCAAACCCTTCCACTTTTTTTTAACTCCCTTTACAGATATATTTGTTTTGTTAATTAGTTGCTCCATGTGAAATAGCCTATCTACATAGCCTACATCTTCCCAGTTTTATAGAGATTGAACATCCCTATTTTTAAACAAAATATATATAGATATATATATATTTAAAATTAAACTGATATTGTGACGTCCCTTTAAATGTGAATCTTTGTATTTAAACTCCTGTATAATTTGGGAATGCTTGAAATCAGCTGATGCTGAGCATCCAATGAGCTTATTGCATTCCCTGCTTTGAAGTGTTTCCACAGCAGTGAGGTAAGGAGCTCTTCACAGTCTGCGACTCTGCAAAGGACAAAGCAGGAGATACATGTTTAAGTTGGGGCTGTGAATGACCTGGAAGGGGGCTGGGTTTGTTTGTGGGATTCGTGACTCCGTTTCCTTTCCAGCTGGTGGAGTTTGGGAAGTGTTATTGAAGATGACTTGGTACCTGCTGCAGCCTGCAGTACAACAGCCTACAGTTATGGTGCATGGAGCATGTTTAGGTTTATGTGACTAGATATTGAACGGATAAACTAGACTGCTTTGACCTGAACGATACTGCGTTGCATTGGCTTGATCCCACAGCACATAGTCATGCAAATAGAGGAGTCTTCTACTAGTGCCTCGTACTAAAGAGGTGGTGCTAAAGATGTGGCCTGTCTCAAATCTTTCCTACACCCAATAGTTTTTTTAAAAAAGCACAAAACCTGTACGTACCTCTGCATTTTGTGTGACACCACACTGCTTGATGCCCCAAACAATTCCATATTGCACAGCACTTTATTTTACAGCTATTTGAGAGATTGGAAAATACATCACAAAATGTAAGTTTCCCCCCACTGTTGCTAGAGCTGAGGGTTCAGAAGGGTAGGAGGTAGGCAACACACCTGATTCCAACCTCATTTCGTTTTAATGGACATTTATGTGGTTCATTTGGCGATTGTGGAGTCAACAATGCTGATGGGAGACTTAACAGTGAGATGCCATTGAATGTCAATGCTTTCCCTTTGATAAGATTATTGCCTGGTGTTTGGGGGATTTACAAACCTAATGTGAGAGACTGCAGGACTGACCATGTTGTTAAGTGTTAAATGACTATGTTGTTCGGTGTTAAATTCTTGTTGAGTCTTAGAACATAGAATACTACAGCACAGGAAAGGGCCCATTGGCCCACAATGTTTGTGCCGAACATGATGTCTGGTTAAACTGATCTCGTCTTTCTAGACATGATCCATATTCCTCTATTCCCTGCATTTCCATATAAAGCCTCTTAAATGCCACTATCGCATCTGCCTGCACCACCACCCCAGCCGATGTGTTCTGGGCTCCCACCACTCTACAAAAGAAAATCTTGCGCTGCATATTTCCATTAAACTTTCTCCACCTCACCTTATAGTTATGCGCTCTCGTGTTAAACATCGCAACCCTGGGGAGAAAGGTTCTGACTGTCTATGTCTCTCAACATTTTATATACAAACTTTTGTGACACTAAAGTAGGTGTTGCAGATGGTTATCAAAAATTACTGCAGGATCTTGACCAGTTGAGCAAATGGGCAGAGGAATAGCAAATGGAGTTTAATCTAGATAAAAGTGAGCTGGTGCATTTTGGAAAGTTAAACCAGGGCAAGACCTTTGGTGAATGGACGGCCCCTGTTGAAGAGCAGAGGAATCTGGGAGTACAGGTACATAGTTCCCTAAAAATGGTGTCGCAGATAGATGGAATGGTAAAGAAGGCTTTTGGTACCAGGGCTGTGGAGTCGGAGCAATTTTGGTGCTGCTGGAGTCTGAGTCGAATACACCAGAAATCAAGGAGTCGGAGTCGGGTGTTTTGGGTATCGACTCCACAACCCTGTTTGGTGCATTGGCCTTCATCAGTATTGAGTTTAGAAGTTGGGACATTATGTGGAAGCAAAGAAATACAGATGCTGGTTCAGTCTGAAGGGTCCCGACTCAAAATGTCACCAATTATTTTTCTCCAGAGATGCTGCCTGACCTGCTGAGTTACTCCAGCACTTTGTGTCTATCTTTGGGATTTTATGTTACAGTTTTACAAGAATGTTGGGAGGCTGTATTTGATGTATTGTGTTCAGTCCTGTTACCCTGCTATAGGAAGGATGTCATTAAGCTGTCAAGACTGCAAAGACTTGTAAGGTGTTGCCAGGACTCCTGGGCCTGAGCTACTAGGGAAAGGTTAGGCAGTTGAGGACTTTATTTCTTGGAGCCAGGAAACTGAAGGGTGATCTTATAGAAGTGTATAAAATCACGAGGGGAATTGATAGGCTGAATGCAGAGATTCTTTTACCCAGGGTAGGGGAATCAAGAACCAGAGGACATAGTTTTAAAGTGAAAGGGGCAAGATTTATTAGGAAACTAAGGGACACTTATTTCAGAGAGAGTGGTGGCTAAATAGAACGAGCTGTCAGAGGCAGGTACTATAGGGGGCAGGTTAGAGGCAGCTATATTTGAGGTAGGTACTATAACAGTATAACAGCATGTAAAAGACAATTGGACATACATAATTTGGAAAGGTTTAGAGGGATATGGGCAAATGGGGCATGTTAGATGGGGAATGTCCGGTTTCCGTGGTGTGTGACTGACTCACACACTGCTCATCTGCCTTTCTGCCTTGCCCCTTTTGTTCCCTTAGCTTTCTCCTCCCATGCTCTTTCACTGCTGAGGCCAAGTGACCTTGTTAATCATTTAGCTATGTTCTCAGAATAGATACTTCTACCTTTCAGAAGGCCAAAGGCTGCCTGATTTGGCGAATGTAATCTAAAAGGATGTCGCCTACACAAAGCTCAATACCCGCTCATACAAAGCTGATATATCTTTACAGAGAACAGGAGACCCAGTGCTTCCTCCACCAACATGCCCTTTGTCACCATTTTAAATGAATGCTGTTGGAAGAACTGACAAAATGGCTCATCTGCCTCAGCTGAGTAATTTAGCCACTCGTTCAATGATGGTACCGTGGTGAAACGTCTCTGTAAAGGTCATCTGGTGTAGATGAAAGGTCCTGATCCAAAACATTTGACTGTGTATTTCCCTCTACAGATGCTGTCTGACCTGCTGTGTTCCTCCAGCAGTACTTTTTCCTCCAGATTTCAGTACCTGCGGTCTCCTGTGTCTAAAGATATATAGCAGCAGATGGACTGTAGTTCTCTAAGTAAAAAATCAAATCATGAATAATTATTACACAAATCTCTCCACCACAACTTTGTGAACAGTGAACTGCTTCACATTATTCGTAATGTTATGGTAGAGGAATTTCTGTCACAATAAAGTCAAATGTTTTTCCATTTGTCATCCACTGGTATTTTTTTTCCAAGCAGATTTTTATTCTGATTCGTGCTGATTGAATGGAAAACTAATCTTTCTAAAGATTAGTTGGTGGAACTTGTTTTTTAAGTTGAACATTTGAGTCATTGTATTTCCATATGCAATAAGGATGTTATTTCACAAATTGTATTGTTTTTAAATGGTCCTATTCTGTCATTCTTTGAATTTCAGGCGGGGAATTGAAGCACATTTTTACATGGTTGCACGCTAAATTTAATTTTATTTAGAACTCAAATAAATAAAGCAATTTAATGTATTCCTTCAAGACCTCTAATGAGATTTTACTACAATTACAGGCTACTATTTCATTCTGAATTGGTCTTGAATAAAGTATTCATAATTCCACTGGCATTGCACCAGAATCTGGTGCTTTATTGAACTATGTGAACTTGGCACGTTTGGAGTTACTGTTGGTGAATAGGTTCCACACTGCTTGCTCACTCATGCAATGAGTTGAGGATGTTATTTTTCTTTGCATGTATATATTCAAAGGTATATTTGAATAAACATAGAATTAAGTATAGCAGAGTCAAACATAGATTTCATCTGTTCTAGTTATTGGCCTGTCCTTTTGTACAATTATCCAACAATCTCAGTAGCTTTTCTTGTTTTTTGTAGATATTTTGTGCAGAGAACACTTGTCAGCAGTTATATCATTCGGCAGAGAATGTGCTCGCGATCATGTCCTGCCTACCTTTCTTGGGGAATATACTTCTCGTGGTGAATTAAGCTGAGTTTGATTCCTCAGCAGTTGGCCAGCAGAGATCTGGGAGGGAGAGAGTGCTGGATGCACACAGTTGGTGAGAGACACTGCTCGTCATGGAGGGTCAGTAGAGAGAGGCTGAACTGTGCCTGGACTCGGATAGGCTGGGATGTTCTGCATGACACGTCTGATACCTGCAGACCACTGTTTGACCTGGTAGATGTGAAAATCAGATTTGTGGTGGCACAGTGGTATAGCGACAGAGTTGCTGCCTTGCATCGCCAGACAGCCAGTGTCTACTCCTGACTGTGGGTGCTGTCTGCACGGAGTTTGTACATTCTCCCTGTGACTGTGGGTTTTCTCCGGGTGCTCCGGTTTCCTCCCACATTCCGAAGACAAGCAGGTTTGTAGATGGCTTCTCGATGCCACACTCGGTCAATTTAGTTTAGAGATACAGCGTGGAAACTGGCCCTTTGGCCCACTGTGTCTACACTGATAAGCGATTCCCATACACTAGTTCTGTTCTACACACTAGGGACCATTTAGAGAAGCTAATTAAACTGCAACTCCACACGTCTTTGGTATGTGGGAGGAAACCAAAGCACCCGGAGGCGATCCATGTGGTCACAGGGAGAACATGCAATCCTCACACGGATACCACCGAAGATCGGATTCAAACCCAGGTCTCTGGTCTGTGAGGCAGCCGCTCTGCCACTGCTGCTGTTTGAGTGGCCAGTGGGCAATAAGTGCTGGCCTGACCAGCGATGTTCAGATCCTGAATATGAATATTAAAAAATTAAAAAAACACAGCTAAATGTTTTTGCCATGGAATAGAATTTCTAGGCTCGGAATTATTCACCTCTGTTTTGTTTGATTTCAGCCTAAGTAATGTGATTTATTGCAAGAAGAAGTTAAACAAAATCATTTTGGAAACCTTTCCAAATGGAAACTGCCATAATTAATAAGCAACGGTGATGTTAATATCACTGTCTGCAAAATCTGGAACCGCATCGAGATTGTAACTAATAGTCTGAAGCAACTGTTACTTAAGCAAAATATAACAAAATGTAAACACGATAGTCTTTGCATTTAAAAGGAAGTGATCTAATTGAGAAGATCATGTTGCAAATGGAACAAAACATGTGTCTGGAATTGTTGACTGAAAGCTGAGACGGATGATTTTCTTGAGGTCAATCCAGCGCACTCATTAGTAAAAATAGTTTCATGTGGGCTCGTGTCCACTGTTATCCCAGTCATAGAGTTATGATGGTTTTAACATTGCATTCATTCACAATTATCAAAAAAATCTCCAGCAAAATGAATGAATCGTGTTTTGACAGTGTATAAGCAACCAGTTCGGGTCTAAAAATTCACTAAAATATATTTCTCAATGAAATTCTTCAAGCATTTATTGTATTTTCTAGTAATAGGCAGTGTGCAATACAATAAAATCCAGACAACGTTTTAGAAACTCTTTTCGTTTTACCTCTAGTCCTAGATTCTTCCACTAACAGAAACATCCTCTCCACATCCACTCTATCCAAGCCTTTCACTATTCAATAAGTTTCAATGAGGTCCCCCCCTCTTCCTTCTAAACTCCAGCGAGTACAAGCCCAGTGTCCTCAAACACTCATCATATGTTAACCCACTCATTCCTAGGATAATTCTTGTACATATTGTCTGCAATTGAAATATTCTGTTATTTATGAATAGTGACTTCCCTTCCACTATAACCGGACAGAACTCTTGAGCACATCACATCAATTTTCAGCACCTCTGTTCTTTCTTCTACTCTGACAGAGCAAGAACACGATTCACTGATCCTCACATTCCATCTACCTGCCTCTGCATTCAACAGATCAACCGTTGCAATTTCTGCCAACTTCACAAAGATTCCACAACCAGTTATACCCTCTCCTGCTCTTGTACCATTATTCTGATTTCCCTTTCTTTGATCCAAATGGATAACTTCAAACAGCTTAAAATAAATGTTTGTAGTTTATGAACTTGTATGAAATATCAAATTCTGCCTGGTTCACACCAGCTTCAAGTCCAAGCCTCATCTGTTTAACAAATCCCTGTGCTGCCTTTGAAGGAGTAACTTAAATCAGTAGTCTGGCTAGGCTGATGCTGTCATTTTAATGATTTAATAATGTGTTGGATCTGCGGCCAGATAGTGTGCTTCAGGAAAGACTACAAAGCTGGTTAAAACAGAACTAAAACTTCAGCACCGAGGGGAGTTTGCATGTTATCCATTGAACTATCCTGGGAATCTTGTGGAGTGGGGAACGTTGGCACCTCCAAGTAATTTAACATTCCTGGTCTAAACCCAGTAAAACAGTTTAAGAATAAGGGGTAGGCCATTTAGAACGGAGATGAGGAAAAGCTTTTTCAATCAGAGAGTTGTAAATCTGTGGAATTCTCTGCCTCAGAAGGCAGTGGAAGCCAGTTCCCTGAATGCTTTCAAGAGAGAGCTAGATAGCGCTCTTAAGGATAGCAGAGTCAGGGGGTATGGGGAGAAGGCAGGAAGGGGGTACTGATTGAGAATGATCAGCCATGATCGCATTGAATGGTGGTGCTGGCTCGAAGGGCCGAATGGCCTACTCCTGCACCTATTGTCTATAAACCATCAGGGTGGACGAGGGATTAATTCTACCGCTGAAGAAAGCTCAACATAAATAAGGACTGTGTGTGAGCCTTGCTTTGTGGAATGTTTTCATGCTAAGGGAGGTTATTGTGTGCACCTGAGCTGACAGTTGGTTAACTATAATGACATTTTGTAGCAATGTTTGGGGACAGACAGTACTGAGTGTTGCAATTTTACAATCAGTCTGATAGAGGTCAGCTGGAGTAGTAAGCAAGGTGTCCTTGGTTTAAGGCCAAGATAGGATCCTTTTCAACACTTTTGTGATTTGTCTGAGATAATTTTTGTGGCGTTTGGGTTGTGTTTCGATACATCCCATTACTCATATCTTCTTTTAGTTTTGGCTCTTCTGCCCCCCCTGCCTTCCTCTGTTGTCGCACCTGCTCTGTTCCCCTTTTCATGAACCCAATCCTTGGCCCCTATTTCCTGACAACATTGTAGGATGCCATTTTATCCCATCAATGCCAGCTCACGGAACAATCCCATTCCCCCCACTCATTTCTTCAGTACTCTATGCTCCCCACATTGCGATCCACTCAACATTGCCCCCTCCCCCAATCCACTCCCCCAGTCTCCATTCTACCACTCACCCACACACTGGGCACAATTGACAGCGGACAATAAGCCCAGCACCCTTCATGTCTTTGGGGATGTGGGAAGCAACCAGAGCATCTGGAGGAAGACAGCAAGGTCACACACACATAGCATGTGCAAACTCCAGACAGACGGCATCAGGGTGGTATTATTGCCCTAGTTTGACTTCCCAAAATACACCACCTCACACTTAAGGCCATAAGTGATAAGAGAAGAATTAGGCCATTCTGCCCATCAAGTCCACTGCCATTCAATCATGGCTGATCTATCTCTCCCTCCTAACCCCATTCTCCTGCCCTCTCCCCATAACCTCTGACACCCGTAATAATCAAAAATCTATCTCTGCCTTAAAAATATCCACTGACGGTCTCTACAGCCTTCTGTGGCAAAGAATTCCAGATTTACCACCCTCTGACTTAAGAAATTTCTCCTCATATCTCCTTCCTGAAAGAATGTCCTTTAATTCTGCCATTCCTTGGCCAGCTTGCCGAGTTGATCCAGATCCTGCTGGACTTCTTGATAACCAACCTCACCGTCAATGATGCCACCTATTTAAGTGTCATCTGCAAACTTGCTAATCATGCCCTGTCCATTCTCATCTGAATCGGATGACAGCAATGCCACCAACCCCAAGGCACACCGCTGGGCACAGGCCTCCAGTCCGAAATACAACCTTCCACCACCATCAAAAGCCTTACTGAAATCCATATAGACAACGTCTGCAGCACTGCCCTCATCATCCTTGTTGATTTCTTCTTCAAAGAACTCAATCAAATTTGTGAGACGATATCTCTAACGCACAAAACCATGCTGACTATCTGTAATCAATCCCTGTCTATCCAAATGCATGTTTATCTTATCCTTCACAATCCTACCAGCTATTTTTTTTTAATCTCCCGCGATGCTCCTCTTCTCAGCTGCTCATGTGACCGTAAAACAGACCTGGCCTCATGCTAACAGCTACTTTTTAAATCTCTTCTCCATTTCCCCTTTAAATTTCACTTTCTCCATTGCCCACCCAAAGTTCCTACGCACATTCGGTACTTTAGCTTTTGCACTGAAGGACTTCACATCTCGGCTGATCTTAACACACTGGACCTTCTCCTGATCTCGTTATTCTGCTCCATGCTTGCATCATTAGCTCAGCCTTGGTGCAGACGGTCAAAGAGACTGACTGGCATGGATGTGGTGGGCTGATTTGTTATAAAATAATGCTTGAATTCCCATTATTTTTTCTTGCAGTCAAGATGACCGTGAGCATGAATATTTATCCATGCAGACTATTTGCAGCTTCTCACAAATTGCCACTTGTCTAATGGATCAGTGATCTATATTCCTGAGTACATTTTGTTCTCCATTGACAGAGTCATAGGTGGAACAGATTCAAGCCCTCACAAGGATTCCAGGTCCCTCCCTGCTGTAGGATCTACTTTTACCTTCTGGTCACCCTTTGATTGTCTATCATCACTCCTTGCTTGTTCTCTTTAGAAATAACCTTTTTAGTTTAGTTTAGAGATACAGGCCCTGCAGTCCAGCGAGTCCGTGCCGACCAGCGATCCCAGCACACTAACACTACCCTACATTAGGGCAATGATACAGCCTTACCAAAGCCAATTAACCTACAAAACCTGTACGTTTTTGGAGTGTGGGAGGAAACTGGAGCACCCGGAGGAAACCCACGCAGGTCACGGAGAGAACGTACAAATGCTGTTCAGACAGCACCCAAAGTCAGGATCGAACTCCTGGTCTCTGGCGCTGTAAGCAACTTTGTTCCCTTTGTTTAAGAAGGGACGGTGGTGCAGTGGTTGAGTTGCTGCCTTACAGCGTTGGCAGCGCCGGAGACCCAGGTTTGATCTTGACGGGTGCTGTCTCTTTGGAGTTTGCACGTTCTCCCCAAGACCGTGTGGGTTTTCTCCAAGATCTTCGGTTTTCTCCCATTATAATCCAGGAAATTATAGGACTGTGAGCATCGTGTCAGTGGTATGGAAGCTATTGCAGAAAATTATTTGTGATAGGATTTCCTCCCATTTTGAAGAGAAAGTGCTAATTAGGGACAGTCAGTATGAGTCTGTATGCGGCGGGTTGAGCCTTACAGTTTTTTGAGGAGGTGACCAAGGTGATTGATGAGAATAGGGATTTGGATGTTGTCTACATGGATTTGTTAGTAAGGCTCATGGTAGACTACTCCAGAAGATTCAAGGTGCATTGGATCGTCAGTGCCGCAGTCATTTGGATACAGAACATTGCTTGCCCATAGAAGACAGAGCATTGGGATGGAAGGTTGTTAATCTGGCTACAGGTTTATGACCAGTGTGCAGGCAAAACACTCGCAGATCTGCATGGGTCTGTGCAGGGTCCTCTGTTGATTATGATATTATATATATGTATATATATATATATATATAAATGACTTGGACTTAAATATAGATGGGCTGGTTAGCAAGTTTGCACCAGGCACCTAATGTGGTGGAGTGGCAGAGTATGAGCAAGGTTGCCAAAGGATGCAGCACGATACAGATTAGTTACAGAAATGGGCCAAGAAACAGCAAATGGAGTTTAATCAGAGCAAGTGTAAGGTGTTAAAGTTTAGGAGGTCAAATGTTAGAGGAAAGTATATAATTAATGGCAAAATACCCATAACAGGATTGATGTGTAGGAAAATAACTGCAGACGCTGGTACAAATTGAAGGCATCACAAAATGCTGGAGTAACTCAGCGGGTCGGGCAGCATCTCGGGAGAGAAGGAATGGGTGACGTTTCGGGTCAAGACCCTTCTTCAGACAGATGTCAGGGGAGGGGGCGGGACAAAGATAGGATGTAGTGGGAGACAGGAAGACAGTGGGAGAACTGGGAAGGGGGAGGGGAAAGAGAGGGACAGAGGAACTATCTGAAGTTAGAGAAAGCAATGTTCATACCGCAGGGGTGTAAGCTGCCCAAGCGAAATATGAGATGCTGCTCCTCCAATTTGTGCTGGGCCTCACTATGACAATGGAGGAGGCCCATGACAGAAAGGTCAGACTGGGAGTAGGAGGGGGAGTTGAAGTGCTGAGCCACCGGGAGATCAGGTTGGTTAAGGCGGACTGAGCGAAGGTGTTGAGTGAAACGATTGCTGAGCCTGCGTTGGGTTTCGCCGATGTAGAGAAGTTGACATCTGGAGCAGTGGATACAATAGATGAGGTTGGAGGAGGTGCAGGTGAACCTCTGCCTCACCTGGAAAGACTATTTGGGTCCTTGGATGGAGTCGAGGGGGGAGGTAAAGGGACAGGTGTTGCATCTCCTGCGGTTGCAGGGGAAAGTACCTGGGAAGGGAGGTGGTTTGGGTGGGAAGGGACGAGTGGACCAGGGAGTTACGGAGGGAATGATCTCTGCGGAAAGCAGAAAGGGGAGATGGGAAGATGTGGCCAGTAGTGGGATCCCGTTGGAGGTGACGGAAATGTTAGAGGATAATTTGTTGTATACGCTACCTGATGGGGTGCAAGGTGAGGAGAAGGGGGACTCTATCCTTGTTACGAATGGGGAGAGGGGGAGCAAGAGCGGAGCTGCGGGATGTAGAGGAGGCCCTAGTGATAATCTCATCAATAGTGGAAGAGGGGAAGCCCTGTTTCCTGAAGAATGAGGACATCACCATTGTCTTGTGGTTCAAATGGTTGTTATATTTTTAATTTATTTTCACTTTTTAAACTTAAAAAATCACCTTTTTAAACTTTAAAAATCACTTTTCCACCTGCAGTGCCCGTCAGCCGTGTACGATGTCACAATGGGAGAGGGTCCATGCGAATGCCCATAGCTACGCCTCTGGTTTGGAGGAAGTGGGAGGAGTCAAAGGAGATGTCACTGACTCACACAGCTATCTGGACTACACTTCTTCCCACCCGGTCCCCTGCAAAAAGTCTATCCCCCACTCCCAATTCCTCCGTCTACGCCGCATCTGCGCCCGGGATGAGGTGTTTCACACTAGGGTGTCAGAGATGTCCTCGTTCTTCAGGAAACGGGGCTTCCCCTCCTCCATTATAGATGAGGCTCTCACTAGGGTCTCTTCTACATCCCGCAGCTCCACTCTTGCTCCCCCTCCCCCCACTCGCAACAAGGACAGAATCCCCCTCGTTCTCACCTTCCACCCCACCAGCCAGCGGATCCAACAAATCATCCGCCGACATTTCCGTCACCTACAACGGGACCCCACCACTGGCCATATCTGGTGCACTTTCCCCTGCAACCGCACGAGATGCAACACCTGTCCCTTTACCTCCCCCCTCAACTCCATCCAAGGACCCAAACAGTCTTTCCAGGTGAGACAAAGGTTCACCTCACCTCCTCCAACCTCATCTATTGCATCCGCTGCTCTAGATGTCAACTTATTTACATCGGCGAAAGCAAACGCAGGCTCGGCGATCGCTTCGCTCAACACCTGCGCTTGGTCCGCATTGACCAAACTGATCTCCCGGTGGCCGAGCACTTCAACCCCTCCCATTCCCAGTCTAACCTTTCTGTCATGTGCCTCCTGCAGTGCCATAGTGAGGCCTACCGGAAATTGGAGGAACAGCACCTCATATTTTGCCTGGGCAGCTTGCAGCCCAGTGGCATGAACATCGACTTCTCCAACTATAGATAATTCCTCTGTCCCTCTCTTCCCCTCCTCCTTCCCGGATTTCCCTCTATCTTCCTATCTCCACCTATATCCTTCCTTTGTCCCGCCCCCCTGACATCAGTCTGAAGAAGGGTCTCGACCCGAAACGTCACCCATTCCTTCTCTCCCGAGATGCTGCCTGACCTGCTGAGTTACTCCAGCATTTTGTGAATGAGCATCCCAAGGAACGCCTTCAGTTCTCTGACGTTCTTCGGTTCAGCCAGCTCATCGATGGCTTTGACTCGTTCATCCACTGGCTGCAGCCCTTCAGCGCTCACCTTATGGCCCAGGTATTGGACTTCATTGACGAGAAAGGCACATTTTTCCCATTTCAGTCGTAGGCCTGCATCTTGGAGCCTACGGAGGACTTGTTCGAGGTTGTCGAGGTGTTCTTCCTCGGAACTACCTGTGACGAGCTGATCGTCCAGATACACAGCAACTCCAGAAATCACCGCCAGAAGATTGTCATCGTACGCTGAAATACAGCCGGTGCTGTTGAAATGCCAAACGGCACTCTGGTGTATTGGAATAAACCGCGATGGGTATTTATCGTCACCAGTTCACGGGATCCGGACGACAAATCCAACTGCTGGTAAGCGTGCGACAGGTAAGCGTGCGACAGGTAAGTGTGCGACAGGTCAAGTTTGGTGAACTGCTTCCCCTTCACCAGCTTCGTAAACAACTCATCAATCCGAGGTAATGGATACATATCAGATCGAGCTGCTGTATTCACCGTTAACCTGTAGTCTCCACCATCTGCCTTGTCAATGGAGACAATCGGTGCCACCCATTTCGAGTGTTGGATGGGTTCTATGATTTTCTCCTCCTGTAGGCGATCTAATTCACGATGAACGCGATCGCGACAGGCCAGAGGCACTGGTTGAGCCTTGATGAATTTCGGTGGTACGGCCGGGTCGATGTAGATGTCGACTTCGACGCCCTTGAGCGCCCCGAGTTCCGCTTTGAAGAGGTCACCGTATTTAGAGAGGAGGCTCTGCAGGCGGTCGTTCACGTTGACCTGGTTCACCTCCTGCCTGTTGAGTCGCAGAACTTTCAACTACTCACGGCCAAGTAGGCTTGGCCCCGCCCCCTTTGCTACCAGCAGCTTGAGCGTCGCTGTTTGCTGGTTGTGAGAGACGGGCACCGAACATTCTCCCAACAATTCCACTTTCTCTCCAGTGTAAGTACGGAGAACCGCGGTGCTATCACGAAGGCGTGACCCTTCACCTTTTCGCCACTGGTCCTTCCACGTCTCTTCACTGATAAGCGTAACTCCAGCTCCGGTGTTGATTTGCATGGGGATAGTCTTTCCCCCCACACACATGTCCACAGTGAAAGGAGTACTTTCTTCTTCTCACCTTTAGTATGATAAAGACCATACACATCACCTGCCTTGGTCAGTTGGTGGCTTTTTGCCGTTTTTCTGGCTGACTGCTTTTTCTGCTGTTTTTTCCTTCCACTTTGAGCATTTTTCCCACTCGACTTGCACACCCGTGAGAAATGCACTTTTTCCCCGCAGTTGAAACAATCCACCTGTTTCGTTGAACAGTCGTTCGGGTCAGCGTGGGGAGAGCCACCACAACGATAACACGAAGATCTTCTTATGGTTCCCCGCTTGGGCTGACCGCTGTGAGGCCCCCTTGATTTCGCAATTTTGTTTATCACTTCGCTTGGCTTTTGTTTCCCGCCACGGAGATCAGCCGTGTTGCGGTCTGCCGTCTCCATAGCGGTGGCGATACCGAGTGCTTTGTCGAAATCCAACGTGGCTTCTGACAATAATCGACGCTGAATGCGGTCATCATCAATCCCACACACCAAACGATCACGTAATATTTCATTGAGATTCGAACCATAAGCCGAATGTTGGCTTATGTTCAGCGAGGTGATGTAACTCGGCCACATAATCAGTGACTAACTCACCTGGTTGACGATGACGAGAGTTGAATTTGTAACGCTGGACTATGACCGACGGTTTCGGGACCTTGTGATTCGTGACTGTTGACACAATCTCAGAATATTCGACTTGCCCAGGTTTCTGTGGAGCAAGTAAACTCGAGATGAGTCTGTACGTTGGTCCTCCACACACGGAAAGCAAGATGGCCCTCTTCTTTCCCGCATCTGTAATGTCTTTGGCTAGGAGGTAATGTTCAATGCGCTCGGCGTATTGCACCCAGTCGCCCTGTGCAACATCAAATTCCCCTATTGAGCCAAAAGTAGCCATGGTAGCCACAACAGCAAGTCACCAGGCGAAACTTCAAAACAAGTTTATCCTCGTTGCCAATTAATGATACGTTCTACTCAGTGTCATTCTCAAAAGCACGCATTAAGTTGGAGACCAAAACAGGACACGTCTGGACACGAGATCGCCATTTTAACTCTCTGTATTTTCGCAATGCGCAGGCAGCTTTACCATATTGTTGCATGTATACATCACAAGTTTTATTGAGGAGAATCCGATAATTAAAGCTGTTCACCGCTGCACTAGATCAGGAATGGAAACTGGAACTGCTATTTTCTTTACTTATTAAGTACATTGTCCAAAGTCAGTGAGTTTTCTCATTGCCTTGCGTTGCATCCACCATCTGCGTGTGGCAATGTCTGGATGTGCTCTCCCATAGCGTTAGGTAGGAGTGAATAAAATACAGGAATTTTTAATGGATATTTTGTCTCCTGTCCCCTGGCAGTTTTTCGGTCATCATTAAATTTACAGGTTAAAACTGATGTGAGGAGGCTGGAAGGCCGAATCCGATTCTCTGGCTGTGTTCAGTGCTCTCTGCCCCTGCACAGAGTAAGATATGAAGGGGGGGGGGGGGGGGAGTGTGTGGAGTCTATGCTGAGGATAAACGAGAGGACCCTGGCAATCGGGTGCTGGAGTCAGAGGCTGGTAGACAGATGGGGATGGGAGGAAAAGCACGGAGGTGAATGTTCCTCCAGTGTGGGGACGATGTGCCGTGGGAACAGATCGAGGACTGAGCGATCTGAATAGCAAGGTGCAGAGAACCTGCCACCGTGTTCACCCTACCCAGATTCTTTAAGCCTCTTTTGACACGATTCTTGGATGGTGGCATCGTGTTTGTGTTGCTGCTATCCATCAATACCACCCTTGGTTTCAGCAGCAGGGACCATGGGCTTGATGCCCATCACTTACCAGCTCATGTTGGGACCATGTGGCCTCAGCAGCACCTTCACTTTCCAGCCCTGGAGGACACTCTGGTCGTCCCTTAAAGGGGCAGCAACCGCTTGCCAGGTTTTTAACTTCAAGAAGTGGTTAATTACGTTAAAATTGGCAAATATGCTAGTTCTGTTGTACAAGTACTGTGATATATTTGCATTGGAACTTCTTTCTGATGGAGACTGGAACATCTGATGTGCACTTTGGTTAATCAGACAGATATTCTATATGGTTTAAACTATTCTGCAGCTTGATGTCTGCAAAAGGTTCCTTTTTTAATTAGCAGATGTCACATGAATAGAGATGCAGTGGAATGAATACTTATTCTCAAGGTCCTGATGATAATTTGGAATTGTTCTTCTTGGCACAGAAACACAAATTAAAATGACTATCAAGGACTTTGCAAAACTACTGTCTGCTGCAACTTTACTCATATGACCTCTGTTAATTTAAACCAACACAACCTTCCACATTTTGTATACCGCAAACTACATATTAATTGCAGAATTTGTGTCTGTCAATGAATAACTTTATAAGAAAAAGATTTTTTATTTGCAGAGAAAATTTGATCTTTAAACGTTTTAGTTACAGGTTTAGAATTAATAATTCTATAATGTGTTGTAAAATGTAAATATTATGTTCACAGTTTTTTCCCCCATTTACTTTCAAAATAAAATTGGTGGTTTTATAGTCAATCCACATAGCAGTGTAGTGCTGGCAGCTTTGGTGTGTGGGAAATATTTGTAATTGAAGGAATGATGCAGGATTTGTGGGGGATTCATTACTCAAAGGCACCTCCAACTGATTCAAGATACATTAGGAATGGCCTTCTAAACACTGAAGATAAATGTGACACGTTAGTTGCCTTGACGTTTGCTAATTATTTCATAAACCTGGAAATTGTAAAACAGTGCAGGAAGGAATTGCAGATGCTGGTTTATACCGACGATAGGCACAAAATGCTGGAGTAACTCAGCGGGTCAGGCAGCATCCCTGGAGAAAAGGAATGGGTGAAGTTTAGGTTCGAGATCCTTCAGACTGAGAGTCGGGAGAGAGGGAACTTTCCGAGAGGTATGAAAAGGTACAAAGAAGCTGGTTAACAAAGGCCCTGACGGTCATGCTTCCCAGTTTCCCACTCACTACAGAGCTCCTCTTAATACTCAGTGCGCCAGTAAATTAAGATCCAACCAAAATATGTTAGTCTTTATTTATGAATTTAGTTTTTACCAAATGTTCATTTAGTGGAATATTCCTTTTTGAAGTAGGATGCTGTGGATTTCAGCCCCATCTCGGGTCTTGAATCTTCCAGTGTGCCACTTCAGTCCAGTCATGAAGATGACCTATGCTATGGGGCATTGATATTCAGGCTGTAACCATGTATTATTGATCAACTTGCAACCTTGAAACCATATTTGGCCCAGGGTTTAGCCTCTGACTTCATCCTGGTCCACCAATACCCTTCAGAGAGGAAGGTTTGACAACCTTATCTGGCCTGGCATAGATTTGTGGATGTTGATTTTCTTACGATCCATGCAGATTGGTGGTCATGACTAAAGTGTGATATTGTTGTCTTGGTAGAGGCCAGGTGGGATGTTCAGTGCCAGGGTTTGTGGGCTGCACAGAAGAGCTGCCAGATCAATTGATAAAAGATCCAGCGGGAGTAACAAACACTAAACTGTACAGCAATTCCACAAGAAATTACATGGCCTTATTGTATATTTAATGGTGAGCACTGAACCCAGTCATATTACTCTTCAGTGCTTCCTCACAGAACACTCCATCCACATTCCCCACCCACCTCACTGTCCTCTTCTTTACACCTCGCCCTCTAATGACTCTTGACCCTCTCCAGCCCCCACACAAGAGGTCAAGCTTCCAAAGGGGTGATATTGAAATACTCTTTTAATGTCAGTTAGATAAGGACAACAACAAATAAGGTCGCCTGCAAAGGAGTGCGAGTTTAGCACAAGTCACTGCAAGGAGAAACCATCTGGGGGAAGAACATCTTGAGTCATCAAAAGCTTTTGTGTGGACTGAAAGTAAAAGAGAGCAGCCTTTCAATATCCAGACTGCAGTCACAGAGGGGATACTGTACCTATGCTGGTACCTCAAAAACCACATATGTTAAGGATTGGGAAAGGCATAACTGTCAATATTTGTTTTGATTTTTGCTGTTACAATTAGATTCTGATCACATCACTGTTCAGATATCCTTTCACCTGGGTCAAATTGCATCCGTCCTTGTGCAGATATAAGTGAGACGAGTGTGGTAGCTACTGGCATTGCTGCAGACTATACAATATCTCGGCTAGTGAGGCTGTTAATGTTATATTGCCTGTAATATCTGCACTGAGGCATTAATAGCACGGGTAAGTCAGCATCAGCAGCCTTGCTCTCAAGTCTTTGATAGATGATGAAGCAAGCTGAAATGGGCTTTGTAGGTGGTGGTTCATGATATTTGCAGTTTTGAATTCCATTTTCTGTTGGTAAGCGACATTGTGTAAATAGTGATATCACTGGATGTGTCTTGATGCTCAAAATGTTAGGCATGCTAAAGTAAATAATGCAAAAAGTGCCCGGTACAACCTTTCCAGTGTAACTAGTTTGATTAAATAGAGATCTTTGTTCAGAAAGATTCTAACCAATAGATTCTAGGCCAATTGTTTGCTGTATGGACCATGTATCCAGATTGGGCCACCTTTACATTGCTGTTGGAATATCCTGCAGGTGTAATAATGTGCCAGGGGAGTTTGTTCTTATCCATATTGAATGGAGTTAAAACAATGGATTCATTTGGTCATAGAATTTAAAGATAATCAATTTCCTGAAACGTTACAAGATTTCAGAGATGTGAACTCTCTGGGAAATCTCTGGGAAATCCCTGTGAAATCTCTGGTGGACAATTTGTGCCAGGACGAAATAAATTTGCATACATTCATAACCATTCATATAATTTTCCTGTTGAATGGAACCTTATGGGTTACATTTTGGACTTGAATACCACACTCTGTTTCCAAGACATGTAGCTATCTTAAGCCGGCGTGTGAAATTAGTCACTGAACATGGTCTATTGATAATTTTATTCTTTTTTTTAAAGTCTGTAATATTTCAATTCATTAAGCAAGTTCTGCGCCATTAGAATCATCATTATGTTTCTGGACAAAATTATCTTCTGCAATTTAATTTGTATAGTTCAGAATAAATTACAGGTTGTGCAAAATAGTTTTATCCTCAGTACAATACATGGTCCTGTAAGTCTATTCGGTAAAAAAAATCTTTTTATACTGACAATTTTGTTTAATAACATTGTTTTCTATATAATAGGTCAATATTTCAATAAGCACATCATTTGGATATGGCATTTGGTGTACATTCTAAGTAGTTTCTGGGTGGCTCACTGTTGTATTAAAAGGTTAAGAGATTTTTCATAAAAACACTGCAGTAAATCTTGGTACAATGCTTTCCAGTGATTTTTCTCAGTTACACACTACACGTTCTTTATGTACCACATCCAAAATTAAGCTTTGTAGCAATAATTTGTAGAATCAAGTACCACCAATGGGAGCAAAATCTATGTTACAGCAATTGCTTGGTGGAATGCAGCAGATTCTTAGTGTAGAAACGGTATAAAATATGCAGGCAGCTACTTTTAAAACAACTACTCAGCAATATTGACTCTATCTACAAAGCCCCCAGTGCCCAACTTTGCAAATTGTTCCAAGGCGAGAGTACATACAAGAGAAAGTATTTGACTAAAGATATCATTGCTAATATTGTAAAATTGGAAGCACAATGTAAACACATTTCAATATTATTTTGATGAAGTATTCAAACAGCAATTAGCATAAAGGGCTATAAAGCTCCAGACTCTGAATCAAATTGGCAGATTAATAAAACGGCAATAGTCTGATTTCATGTATAATCATTATCAGATAGAGAGGCGTTAAGGATCCAGGGACTAAGAAGTCCAGTGCTTCTACAAATTAAAGGGAAAACACACTCGTACTTTTCTGCATTTCAAAATGCCATCACAAACTTGGGGGGGGGGGGGGAAGTACCATTATTAATTAATAAATTATTTATCCCGCCAATAGTTATTAGAAATACCCATATAATTTCAATGTCTGAAATTGGTATATTTTGTTTGAACAATGAAACTCCCAAAGTCCTTTTTCTGCTGAGGTGATGGTGCAGTGCAGTGAAGCAAGCACAATCTCGCAGACGGATTTCTGCACTGATTTGTATACTCTTGACCACCATAAGAAAAAAAAACTCTTACAAGGCATACCAGTTTGACCTACTTGGGAGAGAAGCCAGAAGATATCTGATGGGTGGTGTGGAAGTGAGATAGTCAAAAGGTAAGGAGTTACATTTGATATCTCTGAACCAACATTTAATTACATTCCAATATTCTTTATTAAACACAGGTATATATAAACATTATACCACATTCAAGCTGAGGGAAGAGAGTTTCAGTTGTTAATCCTTACGGAATTTTGTTAGTGTGCAGATAAATGACTTTTGCATTGATGGGGAGAGTAGTTCTGACTGAGAACCTTTCAGATGTCCAGAGGGCTGACAATTGTGAAATCGGAATCCTTGCTGTTGCTGCTGTCATCATCTGGACTGGATTCGGAGTTGCTGGATGGTAGGCACAGAACCCCACCTGTCAGAGGGTCAGAGAAGACGGAAGACTGCTGGGTATGTTTTCCAGTAGCTTCAGAGGCATGGGATGCTCGTAAGGTTTGTTGTTTCTCTGATGTGGCTCCTGTTCCTTCCAGTTTCTTGGATAAGTGCTCATGCATTAAGTCATCATCCTCTTTTGAGACTAAGATGTAGTCATCCGAATTTCTACCGTCTGAATTCAGGGAAGTCAGCGACGTGACCTAAATATAAATATGGCACCAGATAAGAACCAGATTGCCACCATCTTTCTTTTCTATTTATGATGTTAAAGACCACAATCAAAATATGTTCCCACTTTTCAATCATGCCGAACCCCTAAATTTTTAAATTAAGTTAATGGTTCAAATACTAAGCTGATCAATACATGCTATGGATGTACGTACAAAAGTTACATTTCAGATTAGAAAATAACTGCACAGTGTCGCAGCGGTAGAACTGCTGTTTCACAGCACCAATGACCAGTGTTTGATCCTGATTATGGGTACTGTCTGTGCGGAGTTTGTACGTTCTCCCAGTGACCACATAGGTTTAGCATAGGACCACATAGCACCAATGACCAGTGTTTGATCCTGATTATGGGTACTGTCTGTGCGGAGTTTGTACGTTCTCCCAGTGACCACATAGCTTTGCTCTGGTTTCCTCCCTCATTCACAAAGACATACAAGTTTGTAGGTTAATTGGCTTCTGTAAATTGCCCCTAGTGTGTAGGATGAGAAACATAGAACTAGTGTACTGGTGATCAATGGGCCTGTTTTCACTCTGTATCTCTAAACTGCTCTTCTTTGTTTACATATATCTAACAATTATTTTTTTAAAGAATTAGATGTAAATTTAATCAGAATTCTGTCCAGATTTTAAACTATTACAATGTTTATCAACTTCTATTTAAAATTTGGGTATTTGCAGAGACATATTCAAACACAGTTTATGCAAAAAAAACCCTAAACATCTTCCAAAGTTTTATTTTGATAACCTTTCATTTACCTTCCATGGTATAGATGCTATAGGCGAAATAGAGGTGGGGATAGAGGGTGAGTTGCTTTATTTATTCAGGTAGAACATCTCAGCAATATCTGAAATGACATTACCGAAGGACTGTCCAATGGGTTGAGCTGGGAAATAAAAAGGGGTGATCACCTTGTTGGGATTGTATTATTGTCCCCAAATAGTCAACGGGAATTGTAAAAACAAATAGGTTGGGAGATTGTCGGCAGCTGCAAGAAAATTAAGGTTGTCATAAATCATTGGATTTTAACTTTGTGTCATTTAACTAAGTGTCATAGTACCAAGGCCTTAGATGGGGTAGAATTTGTCAAATATGTTCAGGAAAAGTTCCTCAGGCAATATGTGGAGGGGCCTTACAAGGGAGAGGACAAAGCTTCACCTGTTTCTGTGGAAATTAGGCAGGGCAAGCCACTGAAGTTTCAGTGGGCGAGCCTTTAGGGACCTGCAACCAAAATGTCATTAGCTTTAAAATAGTTAGGGACAGGGCAGGGCTACAGGTTGTGAATTGGCACAAGGCTGACTTTGATGGCATTGGGAACTTGCAAAAGTTGATTGGAGTAGGTTATTTGCAAGCAAGGGGACATCTGGAAAATAGGATGCTTTGAAAGTGTGATAATGAGAGTTCAAGGAATGCATCCTCCTGTTGGAGAAAGGAGCAATGGATGATGAGAGAATTTGAGGGTTTCGTCAATAAGAAAAGGAGGCATGCATCAGGTGTAGGTAGCTGGGATCAAATGTATCACTGGAAGAGTATAGGGGACCGAAGAGTATAGTTAAAAATGAAATCAGGAAGGTAAAATAGGGCCATGAGATAGTGCTGGCAGATAGGATTAAAAATAATTCAGAGATTTCATGTATATTAAGAGAAAAATAGTAATTAGAGAGAGAGATAGAATAGAGCCCTCGGAAACCAAAGTGGTTATCTATGTATAGGGCTGCATGAGATGGGGCAAGGTCCTCAATTAATATTTGTTTTTAGCATTAAGAGAGACATGAAAATGTGTAAACTTGGGAATGTTAATGGAGATGGGTTGAGGACAATCCACATTATAGTCAAAGAGGCGCTGGACATCCCAATACATATGAAGGTAGGTAAATCTCCTGAGCCTGATAAGATATACCCAAGGACATTGTGGGAAGCTGGAGAAATTGCAGGAGTCCTGTCTTAGATAGAAGAATCATCATGAGACGCCGGAAGATGGGAGGGTGGCTAACGTTGTGCTGCAGAGAAAAACATGGAAATAGTGAGCCCAACATCTGTGGTAAGAATGTTACTGGAGAAGATCCTGAGGGATAAGATGCATGCATTTTGGTAGACAGGTTGATTGAGGATAGTCAGTATGGTTTTGAAGGTGGGAGATCATGTCTCACAAAGTTGAGTGAGTTTTTTGCAGAAGTTACTAAGAAGGTTGATGAGGGCAACACCACCGTCTTTATCGACCAGCAAGGCCTTTGATAAGGTTCCACTTGGTAGGCTGCTGTAAAAGGTTGGATTGCTTGGGATCCAGAGAGCTAGCTAACTGGATACAGATTTAACATCATGGTAGGAAGCAAAGGGTAGTGGTGGTGGAAGGGTGTTTTTCAGACTGGAGGTCTGTGACCAGTGGTGTGCCTCAGGGATTGGTGCTGGGTCCATTGCTGTTTATCAACTATAGCAATGATTTGGAAGGGAATGTATAAGGCATGATTAACCAGAGTTGCAAATGACTAAAATAGATGGTATTGGACATGATGAAGATGGTTATCAACAAGATCCTGATCAGTTGGGCAAGTTGGCTGAGGAATGGCTAATTGGAGGAATTTTGACAAAGATCTTTGTATCTAATCTCTTCTGCCATATCTAATCCATATCTCTCTATATCCGTATGCCTAAAAATCTCAAATACCATGATCGTATCTGGCTCCATGGCACCCTGGCAGTGCATTCCAGGCACCCACCACTGTTTAAAAAACCCCGCCCCTTTCACCTCAAAGCTAGGCCCTCTGGTCTTTAACATTTCCATCTTCTCTTACATTAAGCATTCTAAACTTAAATCACCTGCAATTTTTCATTTAATGTAACAACAGTCAGGTAAAATTGAGGAATGGAATATTATTTTTAATTAGGAAATTAGAATTTAAGTGATGCTTTTGAATTGTCTCATCAATTCTTGATTTAATGTTAGGCCGAGGGCAATAGCACTTTAACTAGCTGAGAATGATGGCAGTGCATTAAAAGATCATTCAACAACTGTCATGTTCATTCTCTGGTGAACCATTCTACCGGTCTCAGCTGTAAGATGTACTTTGTTGGCTATTTGTTGAACGTGTTCTATAAATCTGTTAGAAATTTAGTAAAATGCATTTCGTAAACATCATTTAAGAACAGAGGCATATTCTTGGAAATATTGTCCAGGATGCCTGTCATCCTGGCCAGTCATCTATTCCATGCCCCCTTTTCCAGAGATATTGCCATGTATCTTGTTCTTAATTCAACCTCATTCCCTTTTTTTCCCTCTCTCCATAACATGTCAAATTTCCTCACATGAATTTCTAGGAATTGAGTGAAAAAATGGCAGATCTTTTTGCAGCTGTATAAAGGGCACATTGGAGTTGCAGAAGAGGTTCACTGGGATGTTCCCTGGATATGAGTGTATTTGGAGAGATTGGACAAAATTTGATTATGCTCTTTGCCGCATCAGAGGATGAAAGGCAACTTGATTGAAGTTTATAAAATTATAAGGTAAGTAGA
This sequence comes from Rhinoraja longicauda, assembly GCF_053455715.1. Classification (NCBI taxonomy): domain Eukaryota; kingdom Metazoa; phylum Chordata; class Chondrichthyes; order Rajiformes; family Arhynchobatidae; genus Rhinoraja; species Rhinoraja longicauda. The sequence continues at coordinate 41,366,142 of NC_135954.1, read as the reverse complement.
GTCAGCAACTTTTTCCAAAGTGGAAATGTCAAAAACTAGAGGGCAAAGGTTTAAGCTAGAGGGGAAAAGTTTAAAAGAGATGTGAGACACGCTTTAAAAAAAAAGTTTTATGAGAAGGTGGAAGCAAATACAATAGCAATATTTAAGAGGTATTTGGATAGGCACATGAACAGGCATGTAATGGAGGGTTATGGACCATGTGCAGGCAAATGGGATTAATTTAATTTGGCATCAAGGTCAGTGCAGACATGGTGCCTGTTTCTATGCTGTAAACTTGTGTTTCTATTATTTTTAGGTAGAATAGCCTCATTGGTGGCAATGGAAATGGTAGCAAATCTTTGTAACTGATTTGTAAGTCTGGGTTTTTGGCTGAGTTCAGTACATTAATTATATCATGGATTTGTTAATAGTTCTTGCAAATTTTTGACTGTCTAAGACAAACTGCTATTGAGCTGGGAACTGTTCTACCACATCAAAACTACACTAACAGCCTACGAGGGCCAAGCATAAGCAGGCTGGGGTTAATGGAAGATCAACTCAATTGATCAGACCATTCTGTTGCATTTTAACCACTTCTATCCCCAAAGTTCCCCTTTACTTGAATAACGTTTCCGTTCCACTCACTGGGAAAATAATCAAATTATACTCCCTGAGGGAATCCATTTTAGTGCTAATATAATTTATGTGCAATAAAGTAATATGGATTTTAAATGAAAATTAACATGTTTGTTGCTAAAGGCAGTGATTTTTAATGTTTTCTGATAGTCATGGACATACATTATCTCTGGACCCGAGGTTAAACAAAAAAAAAGGGGACATTTATCATTTGTGTTCGGTGAAGTGAGGTTTGTTTGTCTTAAAACTGGACCCTTTCCCTCCTGGAGAATGTGTTGATACAGAGTAAGGGAAGCATTTGGCCAATGCCACAAGTGCACCTCTGGGACACGGACTGGAATTTGCCTGTTCCAACCACTCTGTGTTCCCACAAAGAAAAGTCGCAGCCAGCATGCGGGCAGGAAAGCAGGTTTGGTGGGTCAGGGACCCAAGTTAGCTGAAGATGGATCGGAAGGTAGGTTGTATATAAGGAAAAATAAATGAATGTAAGCTGGGCAGAGTCTATGTTGTCCATGCTGGATGGAGTCTCTCATTCATAAAGCGTGAAAAAAAATCATGATCTATATTCAGTCAGCTTTGAGTGTTTTTGTTTTTGTTTCAAAAAGAAGGATTTGACCATCAGATATCAGTTTCAGACTCCTTTTTGCAGATCACCTTCTGTGGCTGGCAAAATAGTAAAAATATGCAAGATGAGAGCAGAAAATCCTGGAAATATTCAGCAAATGAGAGAGCATCTGTGAGACAGAAAAGGATAAAAATCCAGGTCAATGAACTATTGTTAGAAGAGGAAAGTTTTGAAAACATTGAATTTTGAGTTAGAGAGAAGGGGAGGGGTGGAAAGAATGGGAGGGAGGATATCTGTGATTGGGCAGAAACCAAGTGGTTGTGTCTGAGATACCGTGAGTTTGTTAATGGAGAAAATCTGCCTGGATGAGGTATGAAAAGAGGGGAAAAAAATGCTAGAACTGTACAAAACACATCTCTCTTCCTCTCACAGCAGCTGTTGTCTGGTCTGCTTAAGGTTTCCATGATTTTCTTCTTTTGTTTCAGATGTCTGGCATTTGCATTTTTACGCATATAGTTCTGGTATAGAAACATGGAAAATAGGTGCAGGAGTAGGCCATTCAGCCCTTCAAGCCACACCGCCATGCAATATGATCATGGCTAATCATCCAGAATCGATATCCTGTTCCTGCTTTCTCCCCATATCCCTTGATTCCATTAGCCCTAAGAGCTATATCTAACTCTCTCTTGAATACATCTTGTGAATTGGCCTCCCCTGCCTGCTGTGGCAGAGAATTCCACAGATTCACAACTCTATGGCTGAAAAAGCTTTTCCTTATCTCAGTCCTAAATGGTCTACCCCTTATTCTTAAACTCTGACCCCTGGTTCTGGACTCCCCCAACATCGGGATTTTTTTTCTCTGAATCTAGCCTGTCTAATCCCTTAAGAATTTTATATGTTTCTATAAGATCCCCTCTTATCCTTTGAAAGTGAATATAAGCCCAGTTGATCCATTTTTCATCATGTCAGTCCAGCCATCCTGGGAATTAACCTGGTGAACCTACGCTGCACTCCCTCAAGGGCAAGAATGTCCTTCCTCAAATTAGGAGACAAAAACTGCACACAACACTCCAGGTGCGGTCTCACTGTACAACTGCAGTAGGACCTCCTTGCTCCTATACTCAAATCATCTCGGTATGAAGGCCAACATACCATTTGCTTTCTTCCCTGCCTGCTGTACCTGCATGCTTACTTTCAGTGACTGGTGTACAAGGACACCAAATTGTCCTTGAGTTAAATCAAAATGAATTGTTTTTATACTTTCAGGCTAAATCAGTTCCTCCATTCATTTGCAGAGGGTCACTTTCGGAATATTTCATTACAAAATAATACCAATAATTATTAGTTATTAATTAATTACTAATAATAACAAGAATTAATAATGGAAAAACTATTGTTTAAAGGTTACATTTAAAAAAATTGTTTCCTCAATGTGTTATGCTTTAAGGGGAGAGGTTTAAATTTTCAAATCTGGTTCCTTCTGTTCATTTGCAGTAGATTACTTTCTGATTATTTCATTGTAAAATCATACCATTGTGCAATAATTATCAATAAGCATTAACTATATTCATTAATAATGAACTATTGTTTAAGGGTGGCACATGGGCGTAGCTGGTAGAGCTGCTGTCTCGCAGTGCCAGAGCCCCGGATTCTATCTTGACCTCTGGTGCTGTCTGTGTGGACTTTGCACTTCCTCTCTTGTGACCACGTGGGTGTCCCCCTGGTCCTTCAGTTTTCTCCCACATCCAAAAAAGGTGGGTTAATTGGCCTCTGCAAAATTGCCCTTAGTGTGTAGGAAGTTGATGAGAAAATGGGATAATATAGAACCAATATGAATGGCTGATATGAAAGTCATTATCATGAGTTGTAAATAGTTAAAGCCCCAGCGTTGATCTGTGCACACACATCTGGTTACAGATTATCTTAAATGACTAATTTATCTTGGTTCTCTATTTTCTGTTAGCTAGCCAATTTTCTATCTATGCTAAAATATACTAACTGTCATGAGCAGTTTGCTTTTATCCGACTGCATTGAATGGCTTTTAAAAATACAAATTCACTGTAATCGATCCTGCTCATTTGCATCCTTTTAATTGAGTGAGACTTGTTGAACACGATATTTCTTTCATTAAATGATTTTGACTCTGTATTTTAATTTTCTAAATGTCCTGCCACTAACTTCTTCGAAATGGATACAAATATTTCCCAGTGAAAGATGTTTGGCTAACTGACCTATATTTTTCTATTTTCTCTCTCCTTTCTTGAATGTGGGTGTTAAATAGATACCTTACTGGAAACTAGGAACATTTTGGAAGATAAGAACCAACCAAAGTGCCACCTTGCAGTCACTTCTGAATGATGAAATTGATGAGTTTGTGGCCAAGTTTGCAGATGATATGAAGATAGGTAGAGGCAGGTGGAGGCAGGAAGAGGGTCTCTGCAGAAGGACTTGGACAGGTTGGAAGAGTAGGCAAAGATGTGGCAGGTGGAATACAGCGTAGCAAACTGTGTGGTCATGCACTTTGGTCATAGGAATAAATGGGGAGAGGATTCAGAAATTCGAGGTGCAAAGGGACTTGGGAACATTAGTGCAGGATTCCTAAAAGGTTAATTTGCAGGTTAAAGAAGGCAAATGCAGTGTTAGCAATCATTTCGAGAGGACTAAAATATGAAAGCAGGGATGTAATGCTGGAGGCTTTATAAGGCATAGGTCAGACTGCATTTGGAGTATTGTGAGCAGAGTTTTTGGAAGGATCTGAAGAAGGATGTGTTGTCATTGGAGAGGGTCCAGTAGAGGTATAGGAGAATGATCCTGGGGATGATTGGGTTTGCGTATGATGAGTTTTTGTTGGTTCTGGGCCTGTACTCGCTGGAGTTTAGAAGGATGAGGGCAAATCTTATTAAAACTTACCGAATAGTGAAAGACCTGGATAGAGTGGAACTGGAGATTATGTTTACCCTAGTAGGAGAGTAGAGGACCAGAGGGCACAGCCTCATAATAAAAGGACGTACCTTTAGAAAGGAGATTAGGAGGAATTTCTTTAATGAGAAGATGGCGAATCAATGAAATTCATTGCCACAGATGACTGAAGGCCAAGTTTTCAGGTATTTTAAAAATGGAGATTGACAGGTTCTTAATTGAATGGTAGAGCAACTCAATGGGCTGAATGGCCTGATTCTGATCCTCAGGCTTATGAACCTATAAACAGTACAGCACAGCAACAGTCTATCGGCCCATGATGCCAAGTTAAACTAATCTCTGCCTGCATGAGATCTATATCCCTCTAGTTGCCTATCTAAAAGCCTCTTAAATGCCCCTATCTTTCCTGTCCCCACCACCACCACATACTAGGCACACGCCACTCTCTGCAACAACAAAAAAAAACATGGCCTGCACATTTCCTTTAAACTTTGCCCTTTTCACCTCAAAAATATGCCCTTTGGTCCTTGGCATTTCCACCATGGGGAAAAAGGTTCTGACTACCTTATCCACGTCTCTCATCATTTAATATACTTCTGTTAGGTCTCTCCTCAAC